>NW_028145638.1:2785000-2900000 GCF_977016875.1 Pavona decussata
CTTCGTATAAATTTTGCCCTTTATTGATAAACAAGTAATCCCATGAGACCTCGTACAATTAAGGATTAATTGCACTTGAGTTTTCAAAATTTTTCAAATTGCCCTCGTCGCTTCGCGACTCGGGCAATTTTGGAAAATTTTGAAAACTCTCGTGCAATTAATCCTTAAAAGTACTTGGCCTCATGTGATTACCTATACTAAGTGTTTCAAGAATAGCAGTTCTTTTCCAAATATTTTGAATCTTTTTTCAGTTAATGCGTCTTCTTCGGAAAGATTTCCAGAGAAATGTTCAACATTCCATTTAAATGCCGTACATTACAAAGAGGAATTTGAATGTTCATTTCATTCTCGGAAATATACTGTAGGTCATGAGTGACATGGATGGACTGTAATTACCGTTAATTTTTGTCCCAATCAAGTACTAAGAGTAAAACAACATTAATTTTCTTTGGGAATGATTCTCACACAGTGCATGTTGATTTTTTCTGTTTTCAGTTTTGAACTGTGTCCGGCTATTAACACGGTTTGTCCCATACATATTTGAGGATCCAGACTGGAGGGGGTTCTTTTGGTCTACAGTTCCAGGGCAAGATGTATGCGTTACTCTTTGTTTTGATGCATAATTATGAAGTATTTATTTACACATGTACATAATAATTATGTAATAATTATTTTAGCAAATAGACCCCTCTAGGTGGCTTGTATATCAGTGGATAATGCCCAAGGCTGAATGATTGTCAGGAAAATGAACAGTTGGCCAAGAAGCAAAGCTTCGAGGGCTAGTGCATCAAAATTTTGAGGGCAATCTTTAGGGGAGGACATTATCATCCAATATACTAGCAAGCCAGAAAGGAGTTTATATATTTTATAATCCTCCCATTGATTTCTGAAATGCACATAAAATACTTTACTGTGAAAAAGACAAAAACCTGTAGGCATTGATGGCCAGGGCATGATTGCAACCAAATAAATGCAAGCAAAGTAGTTGCTACATGTAGCTTTTGTTAAACTGTGATTGAAATACAACAACTAAGACCTAAAACTGTGACATTCATTCTCTGTTTTCCTCAGTGAAAAAAAAATTAGGTTACTGTTATCAAATTGGACAACTGTTATCGTCTGGTAACTGTTGTCCAATTTTGTACCATGTGATGTGTTTTGTCCAGTGCAATTGCTGGTACAATGTACACTTGTACTATATGTTCACTTGCCATTTTTTTGTTACAGGAAGAAAGTTTTGGAGATGGAGAGGTGAGGCTGACTTAGGGGTCTCATCATGATTTAATTTGGGTCACATGGTCAATGCACCCTATGTCAGAACAAACTCTGTCCCTCTTTTTATATATTCTTTTTATCCCCCAGATTTTAATCAGTATTTGTTTAAGTATCTGCCTGCTTGTACTGTCAGTAGAATTCCGAAATTAATAGCCCCTGTTAATTTTGGATTTAGCAGGCCGAATGGGCCTCTACTATCAGGCCGCCGCTACTTTCGGATGGCTAAAAAACGTTTGTAATTTATTGAAAGGTCATTCCATTTACGCATGTTATTAACTCTCCACATGAACAAAGCAAACTGTAACAAAAAGGCATTTTAGGGTCAAAACGTACTACTTGAATTATCATATCAAATACAATTTGTTGTTGAGTTATCATTTACGGTGGATCGCTACTTTTGGTGGGGGGGGGGGGAGGCATTGTTACTTTAAGATTTCAATAGAAAGACAAAAAATTAACATTTTTTTTAGGTGGGGGGGGGGGGGGTTACTTTCGGAATTCTGTGGTAATTTAACAGCTCTTTCAAATTTGGGTAAATTTGGTTACAATTATGGTTACCACTTCTCAGTGTGTTAAAAAACATTTCCTGGAAAATCAAGTCAAACTACATGTACATACATGTAAACTGCAAGTCTATGCGCTGTGGTTTGTAAATGACATTAGTGCAATGCAGGCAGACTTTGATAGGTAAAATGTTGGGTGGTTGTTTTTTTTTCCGGTGAACTCTTTTAAAATGCCCTTACAGTGTAATTGGCCTGTTAAATTTTGAGACATGTTAACCTTAAGTAGTGAACATGTTTTTGTTGTATATCTAAATGACATGGTGCTGCAATTACAGTACATAGAATACTTGTGTGCAAAATCCCTAGAAAGTCATGAATGCAGGATCATTTGAAGGAGTAAATTAGAGATAATTCCTCGCGAAGTGAGGGCCGAAGGCCCAAGCGTAGCGAGGTTAATAAATTTGTCGGGCCAAGCCGGCCCGAGCAGAGCTAAGCCGCGCGAATTCGAGCAAAAAATATATTTATATATGTCTATATATGTTTATATCTTTGAAGGTGTCCGCACAATGACGTCAGACTGTCTGGCGTTGTCTGGAGCAAAATTTGCATACATGGAAAAAAATATGCGTGCATGATCAAATTTCAACTGCAATGTTCATCAATATTCACTGGACACAGAACTATCTCTCCAGAATCTTTTCCCTTTCTTTTAGAAATCTTTTTTGTGAAAGAGTGCATTAAAGAAATTACACGTTTTGTGGCCGCGGTCAATAATTTTCCGTGGGAAATAAATTCATCGAACACAACAGCGCTGCACGCCCGTTGTACATTACGTCGCGTCAGAAATAGATTTTCAACCGCAAACTAGCCCGTGGAACTACGAAAACACCATGCTCATCAAAAAAAAATTCTTATGCGCCTCTTAATCTCCTCGTTTGATGCTACAATACAAGTAAAGAGGGCTTTCCACCCAGCCCCCGCTTCGCGAGGTTTTGCGAGTCACGTATTTCTAGTAATAATGATATGCAATTTATATAGTGCATTAATATTTTTCTTAAAAATAATATTTTATTAACTTTTCCACAGGCTGCAGCTACCAGACCCCCACTGGCACAAACTTTGCTCAGTTCAGTAGCAGTAAGTACAGCATCTCACATTTTATCCTACTAATGGTTTTCTTCACATCTTTATATTTTCACTTTAGTGTGTACATGTTGTGTTTTTTTATTATTATCATAATTCAATTTGTAATTTTCTAAATCTGAGTCTTGTTTTGTAATGTACAGTGTGATTCCACCCGGATAATGGTTTATTTGATGCAGTTATCAATGTTTAATGATAATTATGATTTGATTTGTGTTGTTGTTGTATGGTACATGTTAGTCCCAACTCATGTCAAAGAATGCAAAAGAACAACAGCATTATCTATTTTAAGTTGATAGGCCTGGAGTTGACAATAGACCTTGTGTATAGAGCATCACCGATCATCCATATTATTAAAATATGTTGTTTATGAACTGTCTTGGACAAAACTAGTTGAAAAAAAAAATGTGAATTGTACCCATAGATTTCAATCTCTCTTTAGTTAAAGAAAACACTATCTGGAAGGTAGCAAACCTTCACTGAGTTGTTGGTGTATCAAATGAATGTAGCAGTGGAATTTCTATTCTACAACAAGTTTCTCAACAGTTTTGTCCAAGACTGTGGCATTCTGATGATGCTGATATATATTGTCATCATTGCGGCGCATGTGATGGGAATCAGTCAATATATAATAATGTATAAATGACTGTCAGCTGTGGAATGGTTTTTTTTTGTGGTAACCATAGTGGAGGAGTGAAACAATGGAATGATTTCCCTTTGGGAATATAAATTTCATTTTTATGCAAATTTTTTCATTGTTCTGTACCTCCAACATGGCCGTCGTGAACACACTCTATTGGTCAGGCTTCAGGTACAAATTAAAAATAAAACTTCACATTACAAGTTATCTTTTTTGCTGTTGTAGGATCTGTGCTTTTGTCCAGAATTTACTGTTTATCCTCCAAAGAAAACTGGACCAGTAAGTCAGCGTACATGTAGTTCATTTTTCTAAACTGCCTTACATGTAATTTTGACTTCTATCAGTTGGGTGATCTTAAATTACAAATTTGCTCTAGGGATCCCTTTTCATCCAAACATCTAATAAATATTATTATTTTATCATACAGTGCAGGTGATCGATAGATAGAAAGTTTATTGAGATGATACTATGGAGCCATACAAAGAGGAAGCAGCTGAATTGTGCACAAAATTTTCAAATTATGCTATGTAAAAAGGGTCATCTTGTTGTTTTTACAATTTCCATAAATGAAACAGTGTTCTTTAATCCATTTGTCTTGCAACTACTTAAACTAATCTTCTAGATATAACACCACTTCACTGGAAAATTACCTCCTTGCCTAGCCTGCCTCCCCCCCCCCCTCCCCACCTTTCATATATAAAGACAGGGGTTTCATTAAAGGCCAGGCACTGGGCAAATTGACCAACTGTGAACACGACTTTGCCCATGCCATCTGTTTTTAATTATCTCAATTGACATTTTCCAGAAAATAACATACATGTGTATCCAAGTCCACTTACTTGCCCAGGTGCTTTTATCTCTTACCTGTCTGGTCAAAGTCTTAATGAAACCCTTGGTAAGAGACAGCAGGGTCCGAAATTAACTTTTTTAGGCAGGCGCCAAGTGGCGACTGAAATTTTTTTTTCAGTCGCCACATGGAAAAATGTGGTCGCCAAAAAGTGTCAATAAAATTGTTCCTTCGCAGTGAAACACAAACCAAAATTTTTGGTTGCCAGATGGAAAATTCTGGTTGCCAATTTTTCTGTTAAGAATCAGAACGAAGAGAATGCGTTTGGGACTGCAATGGCGATATATACACCTACCACTGAAAAACTACGACGAACGAATCGAATGCCGGCTATATACGCAGTTTCACAAGACTGCCAAATGTTTCAAGTCAACTTTATACCTTCTCTTATCTCTACCTTTTGGAGAAGAAATGTACCAGATTGAAAACTGCCGTTTGGTTCTTTGCTCTATGTTCAAAACGATCTTTCCTTTCGTGTTTTGTCAATACCATCGACGGATCGCCATATTGCTCGCACCAGGCCACAACCGTGCAGCATTTCTCGTGGAAAAAAAATGGCGGCGAAGCGCTAGAGCTGTGAAACGTTGTGATAGATTTATAATAACAGTAAAATCGGTTTTATACTTCAAAAGCAGTGGAAAGGTAAAAAGTAAGTGACAAATTGGCGGGCGGCTCTGAATTTTATTTTTATCGATTAAGCTGAAAATCAAAGTTATTGTTTGTATAATGATCGTGACATGAAATAGTTAATTGCCCGCTGGCGACCAGTTGTGAAATTCTGGTCGCCAGTGCAAAATTTTTAGTCGCATTGGCGACCAGGAAAGTGCAATTTCGGACCCTGGACAGAATACATGTACAATTCATTTTTCATTTTTTACCTCTGACCTCTGTTTGATTGCCCATAATCGACAGGAGCCTTGAGCCAGATACAGGAATCTTTCTTAAGTTTACAAGTGCAACTTTATTCATATAGGACTATTCAAACAATATATAGTTCTCCTGACACTTTCATGGCATAATTTTTATCATTGATTCAGGTCTGAAGATTGGATTGTGAATCTGGTCCCTTTTTATAGGGCACCTACATGACTTTATTATTTTACGAAGGAGACATGGGCTATATTTTGATCTGTACCTTATTTTGCGCCTTGTAGGATCAACCAGAAGATCTGTCTGCTATCGATAGCTGTGAATATATCTGGTAAGAGTGCTTCATTTGTTTTGCAGTAGTATTATACCATAATTTAAATGCAACAAGCAAATTAATATCACCATCACCCACTATTGATTGCTTGAATGTGTGGCATAAAGAGTGCATGGGTATCAAAAGTGATTGGCCACTTACATGTTTACAGTGCAAGTCAGAATTTAGCGAACTAGGCAGACGTGTTCTTGACGAAGCAAAAAATAATTAATGCGTATACATGCGCATATTTTCAGACTCATCTTAAACTAAAAGTGCACGTTTTTGCCATTGTTCTTCATCATCATAAGTTCTGTTTGTGTGGTATTGTGAAATAAAACAAAAGAATTCAACGGGTTGCCGACAAACACAACATTCGTATTTTATAAAATCAGCCAACGACAGCTATCGTATATCGAATCTTATCCACTTTGTAAATACTGGCGACTTTAAAAACAACTCTTAACCGGTATTGAATATTCAGCGCATGTGGTAGAAGACATAAATCTAAGCTGATTAGTCGAGTAGTACATGTGCTTCTTCGAAATCCACGAGATCTGAGTGCCAACTCTTGATTTGCTCAACAATGGCATTTTATTTCCAGGGAAGCTGGTGTAGGATTTGCCACATCTCCACCTGCTAACCCACAGTTTGATTGCGCTAGAACAGAACTGCTTAAACTGCTCTTGACTTGTTTTTCTGAAGCAATGTACCTTCCTCCAACAGGTGAGGTTTTTTCCCTTTTTATCATTTGCAAATCTCAAAAGACATTTGATTTACATTGCACACCGTGTTTGTGTTGGGGTTTCATTTAGATTTGGAACAGGCAAGCAAGAAATTAGTGTACTCGGGCAAGATTTATAGCTAACTTGGATATATCAATTAATGGAAAAAGTTGGCTGAGATGTTAAAAGAAACTAGGCATTAAGTTGTGTTCACAGGTGGTCATTTTGCCTGGTGCCCGGCCCTTGATGAAGCCCCTGTTTGTGTACTGTATGTATGGCTGTATAGCAACAGTTTTAATTAACTGTATGTAAAATAGCTATTAAATTCAGCTTTCCTAGATCAGCTTGTAACTATAATGATTATTAATGTGTTATTACATTGCTTTGCTTTTGGACAGCTGAGAACCACTGCAGACCAAATAAGTGGCTTTCATTTTTCTCTTCCTCTGGGAACAGGTGAGAGATCACTGACACGGTTGTATAAAATTATATATTAAATACATGTATCTGTAATGTTTAAAGTACTATGCTGCCAGTCCTTTTAAATTATCTGGAAATGCTGAAAGATTACAATGTACTTTGCTACATGTACTTTTTATCAAGGGCAATCATGTACAAGTACTGGCCTAATATTGGCCATTAAGCATGGGCCTAATGGCTTAAATGCAGGATACAGTACCGCTCGAAACTATGGGACCATTTGCACGCGGTAAAACCTCGTCTTTGCCGAACGTGTTTGCTGCGAATTCACCGCGGTGGGACGAAAACCACAACCGCGGCAAAGATGAAAGCAACCGAAAGCCGCGGGGAATTAGACGCGGCAATGCCTCGGTAAAAATACAATAATGACTAATTACTATTGTCAGGGTATTGTCAAACATTATCTCACCTTTCATCCTAAAGAAGCCCTCAAACAAAAGAATTTGTAAAGACTCACCGAGTCGGAAACCGAACGACCGATAACAATTCGTTTGGCAGTCACTGAAGAAAGTTTCTTTTCTGCATTTGGGACATGTTCAGTTTTTGTCACGCTACAGGCAATAATCACAGAGCAAAAGACATATTTTCAGTTTCATTCTTGCTGTTTACGCCACACAGTCAAGAAAGATATTCTATTCGTTTGATAAACCTCCTGATAACCCTTCCTACTGATGTAAAGTGCGCAACAAAGTTCAACCGAAATTAAGCGACGCTGAATTCAAAATATGCAATCGGATTTCAGTACGGACGCGGAGAAAAGCAAAGTGAAAATCCCTCCAGATGCATTGCCAATGTAATCCGGATTCGAAAAACTAAAACTTTGTAATAGATTTGATTCGGTATCGAGTGTGAGCGATAAGATCGATTCACTTGGAGCAAACGCAAACGCGGAAAATTACCGCAACGCTTAACGTATTTCTATTAATATTTACTTTGGATAAAATGAAAACAGCAACTTTAGCAAAAGTGAAAAGCCCCTTCCGATGTTTTAAAACGTTGAGAGAAGCCGTCGTTTGGATGTAGAAAGGACCGTGCCATGATGAAAACACCGGGAAGATTTCAGTCACGTGCTAGGCAACGGAATTCTTTCACGTGTATCAAGTTTCATTCCGCAACAACACAACGCGGAAAAAAATTATAGTAAGTTAATTTACGGCGATTCTTGGTAGGAAACCTGGACTCTTGCAGTTTGTTATTCAGCCACAACGGGAGTAGTAGTGCCTTTTCACTTAT
Source organism: Pavona decussata (assembly GCF_977016875.1). Lineage (NCBI taxonomy): Eukaryota > Metazoa > Cnidaria > Anthozoa > Scleractinia > Agariciidae > Pavona > Pavona decussata. The sequence continues at coordinate 2,793,030 of NW_028145638.1, forward strand.
GCCCAACTAGTTCCATTGTAATTCCTTCAAAAAGACCTGGAAGCGCTCTCTTCTTTCGTCGACTAGCATTTGAGCTTTCACTGACCTTTTCAGTTTGCGTTGCTTTGCGTATCGAAAGGAATTGTGCAAGTGAAGTTTAATGAATTGTTTTGCACGTTAAGCAAATAATTTTTTGCATAATCCGAAATATTATTACATTTACCAATTCAATTCACGAGTTCGCTCACAGAACGCTTTGATTATTTCCCTTGAGAGCGAGTGCGCTTCCGTGAAATTTATCACACCTAAAACCCGACAATTCGCTTATTGTCCTCGAAGAAGATGAAAACAAAGCGAACAATAGCCTATTCAAACCCAACCGCGTCCTGCCTTTCACCGCGGCTTAAGTCAACCGAAAAAAACCTAGGTGAAACCGAGGTTTTTATTGCGGTTAGACGAGGTTTTGCCTAGGTGAAACCGCAGATCAAAACCGCGAATCGACCGAGGCAAATTCGCGGCAAATGGTCCCATAGTTTCGAGCGGTACTGTAGATGCATTGTTCATTTTTTTTTAAACTTAAGCCTAGGAATATGAAGTTGCTTTTTATTTTAGTTAAAGCCAGCAAAGTACTTGACAGTACAGTACATGTATGTGTATTTGTGTATGTGCTTGAGATAACACTCAGGCAATGCCACCGATCAACAAAATTAATTAAACTGGAGAAAAGACTTAAGACAAGTGGTAAAAATAGTGATCTTAGAGAACTGTAGTTTCAAAGAGTTATTAACAACAATAATAATTATTTTGATATAATTAAATGATGATTGTGTTTAAAATAAAATAATAAATGTAGCTCTAGCTTTGTACAGAGAAGTGACAATTGATGTCAGGGAACTAGCTGCTACACTGTAGTTACAAAGATTTTATTGACAATTTAAAAAGAAAATGATGTGTTAAAATAAAACATTTGTAACTCAAGCTACATGCAAGTACTGCCCCCTCATCCAACTTAAATGGTAAAAGACGTAAGATGCAAAGTTACCAAGAAATGCCCCTGTTAAAAATTAATATTTCCCTTACTTCTTAAAATTTGACCCTGGTAGGGCCTAATACTGATAATCATTCAATATTTTCCTTTTGTATGACAGACATGCCCTTCCAATATTTACCTCTCTGTTAAATATGGTCTGTTCTTATGACCCAGTTGGATATGGAGTGCCGTAAGTATAGAGTTTACATTCAGTCAACTAGTCTTGTTGTTACTTATTGAAATGACATGTTTTTAATACAATTTTAAAAGTCACAAAAAAATCACTGTGACAGTATTTGTGGCTGTCATTTAGTGATTATGTTAAAACCTGGCTTTACAAACCAAACCTCTGGACCACACAAAGTCAAGAGTGTTAGAGATGACAAGAATATTGTTAAATCAAAAGATTCTGTTGTTGAGCAAGGGAAAATTATAAGGTTTATTGTATTCAGCAACTCGGAATTGCACCAAACTGGCCCAAAAGATAAATTATTTGAAAGGGACATTTTCATGCAATCCACTTCAATCTTCAATAATGCACTCTAGATCATACACTGTAGAAGAGATTTGAAAACCCTTGGCAGTCACACTGTAACTCTTACCTATATAGCTTTAGTGGATCTTGGTAAGCCCTAGCAGTTTGTAATGGAGATACATTATACACTTCATGTATGGTCCCGAGGGAAACAGCTAGTTTTGTTTTCCCGAGAGTCCTGGACTCCAGGGAAAACAAAACTATCTAGTTTCCCGAGGGACCATACATTAAGTGCTTTGTTATATATTTAGACTTTCCCTTCAACAATCACAGCATTTAACAAACAAACAAACATCTGAGAGGGCAATAACTGCGGAATTGTATTGTGGTCGGGATACATTTGTATTTGATCAGGGGCACGTGACCAAGAATCAACCAATCACAGTGCTTGTTTCGTTGAGTGAAAGTCTAGGTATATAACAATGCTATATGTTGTGCCATTCCCTGTAGGTATAATCACCTTATGTTTGCCGATTATCGTGAACCCCTGGTGGAAGTAGCTGCTCAGTTGCTTGTAGTATTACTGGATCATGAAACAATGCAACAGGCATCAGTGGCAATGAATGGTGGCATTGATGCTGAACATTCCTTTGAGGTGAGCTGAGTCATGACACATACACTGTAGGTGTGTCCCCCTTTTCTGGATGATGTTGAAGGGTTTGTTATGACTATCATATGTGACCTTTTTGCCTTGAAATTAAAATTGCTGCAGATAAACTCTGTTTTCGCCCAGAGACTGGTTATCATGTCAAACACTTAGTTGCATACATTTGTATTTTGCACAAAAGAGTAACAAACAATAACAACAACAACAACAAGAAACAGTTTTGACTCATTATACATGCATTTTTATTGTTTACCTATCAACTTTAGCTAGCTAGTATTGAGTGCAGACTTTTTAAAAAACTGTGTTTTATACTGTCATCGTAGGAACCTCCAGTTGATAACCTGTTCTGCAACTATTTGTCAAGAATACACAGAGAAGAGGTAAGACCTACATGTAATTTTAATTAAGTGTTCTATGGTATGACCTTTAAGATGCATAAAAGTGCTTGTAAAGGTGTGTGAGCAAGTATTATTGATACCACTCTGATAGCTACTTTATTATTGTCGTGGAATACATTTTACCAGGCAGAAAAAAAAATCGCTACATGGTAACATTGTGCTCTCTTGTAGGATTTCTACTTCATCCTTCATGGTGTTGCAAATCTGCTCAATAATCCACTTATTCAAGTGAGTCCATTGAATTTGATCTGTAATAATTTTTAATTAATAATTTGGATATAATTACTGTATACTGTACATCACATAGTGATTTCAGGTACTGCAACTGTAATTTTAAGTAACTGTACATGTACCTGAACTTGAATTATATTTCATGAATGAACAAGCGCATGCATAGAGATGAGAAACTATCGCCAAGTAAACAGGATTGATATCAGAACGTGTAAGAAATTACAGTTTGAATCCATATTGTTCCACAATGAAGATGAGTGTAAAGACATAAATAGAGGTTTGTTGATACTATGAATATACTCAGATTTTGGTTGAATATTGTTAATGATTTTTTTAGCACTTAACACACATGCAATAATGCTTTTGTATACAGCTGTTTCAAAAAAGGTTGTCCAAAACAATGCGGAAAGGTAGTCTGGGGAGTGCCCAATAAATTTCTATAAAATGTCAGAATCCATATTGCTTGCCATCTCAGGTCTTCGCTGTACGGTCAAGGCATTATGGGTTGTGAGCTTTTCTTCAAATTAATTTATTGGGTATTTCAAGACTTTCGGCCTTGCCATGTATGCTTTTACACTTTTTTTGGACAACCTTTGTCTTAACACCTGTACATGTGTGTAATGATTGGAGCGTTGCCTGTGTAATGTATATGTGTACAATTTTAATTTCAGACGTACCTTCCAAATTCATGTAAGAAAGTCAGTTTTCATCAAGAATTGCTGGTTCTCTTCTGGAAGATGTGTGACCAAAACAAGGTACGCTACCTGTGTATTTATTTCAGTGCAATTTTAAATTTTAATATTATGAGAACATCTGTCTATCGAGTTATCAACTGAAGGTTCAATTCTATTAATCATTTGATTCTTCTTGTTCAATTTGTTTGCAGAAATTCTTGTTCTATGTGCTGAAGAGCAGCGATGTCCTGGATATTTTGGTTCCAATACTGTACCACTTGAATGATGCACGATCTGACCAGTGTAAGTATGGCAGCACCTCTTCCTTAGAAGGGGTGGATTAAAGACCCTAAGGGAAAATTAACATTATGGTTGCCTGCACATGTTCTGTAAGTAACCTGCAGCACAGGAACTGGTAGTTTAAAGCAGGTTAATAAGCTAATCTGGCAAATAAGTAACTATCAGCTTTTCAATCCTGGTTTACTGCTCAAAGTTCTGTGTTCTGTAAATTCCCTTAGCAGACACTAGTCTTTTTCTACGGCCCCTTTAAAACTCCAACTTTTGTTAATAAAATTAGCATTACAAACTCTTTTCAGCCAAAGAAACAGAGCCCTTCAGTTGGCGATCTTTAATTCTGTGTAACATGTATTGTAGCTTTGGCTGCCTTTTTTTTAACACATTGGCCAAGAGTCTTTTTTTGTTTGGTAAATGAGTGCTGTAAATTGATTGTGATTATGTTTAGATACCATCTTGGATTTTCAAAATGTACATGGAGGAGTTAAAGAGGGTGGAAAGGGACTGCGAAAGAGGGGTACCCCCCCCCCCCACCCCCCTCCATCATTCTGCAACCTCAAGCTGGATTCTTACTTCCTTGGGTACTTTTTTCACTTGCCCCAGCTCTCTTCTGTCTTCCTAGTCGAAGATGGCAGCTTTCAAACACATTTTCAGTGGACTTTCTTCCCCCCAAAATACACAGGTCTGCTTGTATAAGTATCTCACAGCCTGTGAACTCCTTTTAACAATTTTTGTGAAAATCTTTGTTTACATGTAGCACGTCTGGGTTTGATGCACATAGGAGTGTTCATATTGCTGTTGTTAAGTGGAGAAAGGAATTTTGGTAGGTGGAGAACGTGCATTTTATTGTTACATGTATACAGATGCCAACAAGTTTTTTGTTTCTCTTTGTAAAATTATAGTGCGTCTGTTAATTTCAGTTCTTTTTCTGTTTAGTGTGTTTGCATCTGATACTGGTGAAAACCAGCCTCTCTAGATTAGTGTGACACATCATCTCTTACTTGGAACACTGAAAAAAAAGTTGCCTGGCAAAAATTACATGTAATCCAAAACAAATGTGAAATAGCAACAGTATGATGAGTAGTACTGTAAATTGTCCAGTGTATTTATTTGTTGATTTCTAATATTCCAATGTTATCATCTAGGTGTTCGTCTGAACAAGCCCTACTCAGTGAGGGTACCAATGGACATCCCAGTCTTCACAGGCACTCATGCAGATTTCCTAGTCATTGTAAGTACTTTGCTAATTACAAAGGGCTCTTTATGGCATGTGTGCATACAGTAAAGGCTCCCTTCACACTGGGTGTGTCACATTGTTGGGATTCTGGAGATTGTGGTTTAAAAATCCTGTATTAGCTGGGGCCTCAGTCCTTGGTACCAGGACACAGGTTCCCCCTCCCACTTCCCCCCAGTTTCCTGTGGTAAAACATTTTCCAGATGACAGAAAACCCTCGCATGTAACTGTTACTTTAGATTGTCTGAAATGATAGAAGTAACTTGAGGTCAGCGGTGGTGAAAAACCTACACGTAAGATGTTCATGTATCTTTAAATAATGCAGGTCATGTACAGCGTAGATGCATCTCCTCCACAATAATTATCTTGGGGAAACTTGGGAGTTAAAATCAGTACATGGCTTCCAACTGGAAATACACTGTATAGGATCTTAGTTTTATTTATTCTTTACATCACAAAATATGTTAACATACTCAGCATAATGGCTGTTTGGACATAATTAATATTAACTTTAATTCATGTGCCATTCACGCAATAGAGATCTTTTGGTACAATTAGCTTCCAGGATCCAAATTACAAGTTATAGATTTGAATTCTATAAAATAACCCATGTTGTAGGCATGTACAGTGTATGATGGTGTCGTGTGACATTGTTAAGTAATGTTTAAAACACAAGCAGCCTTGTTTTATCAGGATTTAAAACCACGAGGCGCAGCCGAACGGTTTTAGACCCGATAAAACATGTGCTGCAAGATTTTTGATGGCTTCAAAAACATTCCTGGAAAAGCGTGTGTCAAGAGAGTTCATAACAATGATGTTTTTGTGAACATTGGAAATTAGCATACAAGAAAAACATTAAACACCGCATACTAATAAGGAAGAGGTTTTGTCGGGTTTTGAAACCAGTGCATGTGATGTTTTATCAACCTTTTGATAGGACAATGGCTTATGAATTATTAATGAGTTTTTGAAGGTCTCAGTAAAGGTAGTGACATGTAGCATTTAACTTACACAGTGTGCTGACTGATGTTTATATTATTTCAAGCTAAGTTAGATTCTTTTGTAAATGGTTTGAACCCAGGAGTCATGTCATAAGTACGTAAATTATGATCATCCGGGTGAGTGTAGTCCTGAGAAGGACTGTTTGTGGTGACTTTGACGGATGATCATAATTTACGTACTTATTAGATTCTTTTCTTTACTTTGTTTCCAGGTTTTTCATAAGATTATCACCAATGGCCATCAAAGACTGCAGCCACTGTTTGACTGTCTTTTGACAATTATAGTAAATGGTAAGAGTTTGAGCCAAGCTCGAAACATGATTTATGCTACTTTATCATTTCTTGTCATAATTTATAGTTGTCATGTATTGAACACCATTTTAGGTTCCAACGTACATGCAGCTTTAATCAGTGTGGGATGAGGCTTAAAATAGCCTTAGCTACTGATTCTTTTTCCTCTTCTTCTTCATCATTGTCTTCATCTTTGTACTTGGTCCTTGTCTTTGTCTTCATTTTGTTCTTCATTTTTTTTCTAGAGAATTTGCTTTCACATCATTACGATTTCCCATTCTTTACGTGCTTCTTGACATCATAGTTCTTCATGTAAAGTGTAATGTATGATGATAGTATGAGGAAATTAATGATCAGTCATCTTTACACTCATCTCATTTGTTTTTTAGTTTCTCCTTATTTAAAATCCCTCTCCATGGTGGCTGCAAACAAACTGCTTCACCTTCTAGAGGTAATTATGCATTGCTTTTTAATAATCAGTTTAATCACATCAAAGATAATTTGTAAGGGAATGAGTTCCAATACTAAACTACTTATCTTGCAGGCATTCTCTACTCCATGGTTCCTGTTCTCTAATGCCACCAATCACCACTTGGTATTTTTCTTGCTGGAAATCTTCAATAACATCATCCAGTATCAGTTTGATGGTAAGAAACCAAATTGTTGTTTCAAGGTAAACATGTTTGATAGGCTAATTCATTTTCCAAGGGGAGGGGGTGTTGGGGGATAGTCAGGTGTATTACTGATGGAGAGGTTTGACAACTTTTTTGAAATAAGTTGTTGGGGACTTTTTTGGAGTTTGAAATTTCCTGTGCCCAGTTGTTCAAAGAATGGATTGCTATCCAGCAGATACAATGAACACCAACTAATACATTTTATCCACTAGATAGCGACTTATCCATTGGATAAAGTTATCCAGGACTCTTTGAACAACCAGCCTGGTGGATTTTCTTTGAGTGGAAAGGTTTTACCAGGAACTTTCTTGAGGTTTGATCTGTTCACAGAAGAAGGGGCTTTTTTTGGGTTATAATTCTGGTCTGTTGGACTTTATAAGCTCTCTCCGATCCCCAAAGGGAAGTAGAATCATGAAGAACTCACCCCCACCAATCTGTCTCAAGTTTAACTCTTTTTGTGTTCAAGTTATCTTTGCTGTTGTTGTCTGTGTTTCTTTGTCTAGGTTGTGCAGTTTTTTCCCAGCTCCTCAACTTCCTAATAATCATTTCTAAATTCCAATTCAATCCCGAATTTGTTGGATTTTCTTTCAGTTTGGGTGGAAAGTTTGATGCTACAGGTGTGTCAGTCATGAAGTCACACCCTTGTTAAACAAAGATATGAAATGTACTGGTTAATATAATTATCCTGAGAATGAAAATAATGTTTGATGCCTTCTTTCTTTCAGGGAATTCCCATCTTGTGTATGCAATTATAAGAAAAAGAAATATCTTTCATCAGGCAAGTTTAAAAGTATTTCTGTACAATGACAGTCCTTAAACAAAAATAATGAACATTTGAACCAAAGCTTCATGTTTTGTAGTTGTGGTGTTACAAACATGTATGTAGAATGCGTGGAATTAAAAAAGGATTTGTTTCTCGTGTCAGTGTAAAAAAGCTGGATTTTAATCTGGGAAAAAAGATTAAGGGCCTGTGTATTGTGGGCAATATCTATATAATTGCACATACAGTATATTTTCTTTAGCCCAAGATTAAAGAGTGTTTGTCTTACTTTATTCGCTTGTCGTGTCAATATTATTTTTTTATTGTTTAGTTGGCAAACCTTCCAACGGATCCTGCAACTGTTCAAAAGCCAAGGCGAAGACTTACTTCTCAGGGTTCTGACAAGTAAGAAACTTCATTTCAAAATAACTCTACTGTTAAACACAGTCTTGCAGAGATTCAGGGTGCATTCCTTTGGTGTGATCCAGTCCAGGATTTTTGATCCAAGTGATGGTGCACCAAAGGAACCGTTTTTAGTACAGTTACTCTGACAGCAGGCTTGAAATTCGCATGCGTCAGTAGAAACCCAGTGGGAAAAGATCTATTTTCAGATTACTCAGATCAGTGATCTGATGAATCCTTGTCCAGAATGGATTCAACAGATCACTGATCTGAAAATGGATCATCCCAAAGGAACGCAACGGAGCAGAAATCTGATCCCGATCACCCCAAAGGACCCTCAGTTTTCAGCAACTGAGTATTAATTTGGATAGTGTCATTTCCAGCTATGCTGGTTTTTGCATTGTTTTCTAACTCAACTCCACCAGCTTCTCTGATGGATGCTAAAACTCACTTACATGCACCTCCATAATTGTACATGTACAGTAAATGTTGTTGACAGTCGCTGTATAGCTGACGTGATGTCCATGTGTGGTGTCTCTTCCAGGGATGGACAAACATCAAGCAGTGAAGGAGAAGAAAAGAAGCCTGCAGCTACAGCCTCAGCATCTGGAGGAAGTATGCCTGAGATGTCTGCTGATAGTAAGCAATGCTTTATTCCATTGTACCACTTTGTAAGGCAGTGATTATTGAGATCACAGCCAGAGTTTTATGTACTGTCTGGAGCTTAGGCAACTAGGGGTATTACTAATTGATAAGGGGATTACATGTAGTTTCTAAAAATCTCAACTGGCTGGAGGAAGACCAACTTGCTATTTACACTAACACGCTCGCCGAGGAGTTGAGCTCGGCATTTTCAAGAATCAGCTCCACTGTACATACTGTCTAGAGTGGGGCTTGAACCCTTGTTTTCAGTACCCTTACCACTCAGCCATGCTATCTCTGGGTGAAGCCAATCTATGGTTGCCCCAGCATTTTCTATGGGTATCCTAAAGGTTCCTGGTGCCCATCTAAGGCATCTATGCGGCTGGGTATGGAGAGACAATATAGCGTACTTGTACATGTAATGTAGTGACAAGAGGTTGACAGACATCAGCCTGACACACTTTCAACTAGACCACCACAGTTCTATGTCAACTGGATACTACATGTACCTGTGAATTGAGGAATTGACCATATGGTCAAAATTTAAGATTAACCGTCTTCAGCTGGTTTGCCTGAAGATAAATTTCATTCGTTTGTGCTTTTCTTTTAGTGTCCGTAAAAGAGGTTCGTAATCCTGCCAGCGAGTCAGAGTCCAGTGATGTTGAGGCGCGGTCCACTGGGGAAGTGACCCCACCCAGTACCCCTGGAACATCACGCACAGAAAAGAAGGCCATTGGACGATCTGCCTCTATCAGTAGCTCAGGGCCTTTTGTTGCCACACCTGAATGGGTGAGTCTCGGAATTTCCCTCTTAAAGGGGCACTGTCACGGAGATTTCTCTGTGTTTTGGTCAAACTGCTCAAATATTTGACAAGGTACCTTTTAGCTAACAACAAATTGCTCTTAGAGTAGCGATAAAAAAGATGAAGTAATTTCTGCGGGGAATAACAAACTATAATCAGATTGTTGAGCGATTTCTCCAAAATACACTGGAAGAACTTGAAAAAATTGACCAATTTTTTTCAAGTTTCAATCCATTTCAATCTTGTCCATCCGCGACCATCTGCGACAATTAGCACTAGTTTCTATGCATTAGTAGGGTTATTGTTAACAAATGTGAATCATTGTTTTAACAATTCAGTCGATACAAACATGTTTTTTTCGCCATTCAAAATGAGATCACAGTAGGTGACACTGCCCTTTAACATACAAGAAAGACACTTGTACATTCATATAAAGGAAAAGTGCCCGGGAGCATCTGACCTCCATGTTCTCTGTTAAAGTTTCTTCTTTTTTGGTGAGTTACAGTGTACTTTTGTTGTAGTAACTGGGATCCATCTTTCTCATGTGGTGTCTTCCTTATATTTGCAGGTTCAATCTTGGAAACAGAAGCTCCCTCTCCAGACTATAATGAGAATGCTTCAGGTCCTGGTTCCTCAAGTGGAGAAGATTTGCATTGACAAGTAAGTTAGACTCGGACTGTACATACATGTACCTGATGGAATTTCTGCAAGCGAAAAACAACAACAACAACAACAAATAACAAACAAAAAAACAACAACAATATTTCGCATTTCATATCGCGTCAAATGCAGTTAAGAGTACAGATGAGAATCGATTCTCTACTCTGTTCTGGCAACTTTTGTGCCATTCACCTCTCTAGGGACCGTGTACTTCTTGCGATTTTTGCCATTTTTTCTGGGGATTGAATAACATTCAACAAAACTTGCCAAGCCTAAGACTGAATGTGAACGTGGAAGTTGACAACTGCACCTCAATTCGCTACCTCCTTCATTTCGATTTGCCAAGTTGAACTAGCAGTAATTAGTGACCGTGAACTTCCGAATATAAGCCGTGGGTTTACGCGCCTATTTTCGGGGAGGGCTTTTGTTTTCGGGGGAGGGGGTTTGTTTTCCGGGGGGGGGGTAGGGTTTTGTTTTTCGCGGGGAGAGGCTTATTATTGTAGGAAATTTTGCGTTTCAAAATTGGTTGGTTGGACAATTAAAACAGCTTGTTGTTTACGTCATCAGGGGTTTGACGGATGAGTCGGAGATTATCAAGTTCCTGCAGCATGGTACCTTGGTCGGCCTTCTACCAGTGCCACACCCTATACTCATCAGAAAGTACCAGGTAAACTAGTGATAATCAAAGATTAGGGAGTGCGTTCGATGTCACCATATTCGATATTCTCTCCGAGTTGGTGATGATGTCATCCGCCCCTGTAACATCTGCCAGATACGCGTCCCAAGATCCATTCATTCAATCAATATTGTCTTATACAATCTCGACTCCAATCTGTATCAGGAGTGCGTTCTTTCTGCGTCGAACCCCAATTATATCGTGTTATGTGCATGCCCTGAATTTTTCCATTGTAGTTGATTGCACATCTTAAAATAGTGCCGTTTTCATCCTGTGCACACGTTATACCGTTTGTTTTCCGGCAATCAACCTGATGCCGCGAAACGCTGTTTACTCGGAACAGAAATGACAACTTGACAACTTTCTGGCGCAGACGTTCATTGGTTATGATGCTACAATTAAATAAACAGAAACAGAAAGAAACTTACTCATTTCCCACGAGCGAGTGGGTAGGCGTGTGTGTCCAGCCCACTGAACGTCTCCGATGAATGCTGGCGAGTTATGGCAAATCAGAGAGAACCTTCCCTTCAAAAAAAAAAAAAAAAAAAAAAGCAAGTTCGCGCGTTCGCTAGTTGAATGGGAGATCTGGAACCGAGAAACCCTCGAAAACCAACTGTAGCAATAACAACCGGCAAGTCTGACATCATAGTGGATGACGAACTGCTTATTTGGCAATTTTAGTGTCGTGCTTTGTTATTGGCGCGACAAATAAAAAAGAATGGAAAGTGAAGCACTTAACCATTATCCTCTGCTCAGAGCTACATACTAGTACAACTCTTTGCTTTGCGACGATGGTCCAATTTAGTAATGCTTCTTACAAACTCTGTCAAACGTTTTCTTTATTGTAGGCAAACAGTGGCACACAAATGTGGTTCCGGACTTACATGTGGGGAATCATTTATCTCAGGTATTAAACATTTCCTTTCATTCTCCTCTCAATTGTTCCTCTTATTGCTAAATTAATTCTGTTTTGTGGTTCATGAAAACAGGGAAGGTCTTGTAAATTCATCAATCGAGTGGTCAAACTTTTAGCTAGGAAATTGTCAGTAGTAACTTAAAAATGACGTCACAAGAGTATCTGTCAGTTATCACATCACACACTCTGATGCGGGAATGTTTCTTGTAAAAACTTCAATGTTTAATGGCGTAGTTCTCACGAGTCTCCTGTAGCCCAGTAGTAGAACATCCAAACTAGGAACCCGAAGGTCATAGGTACGAATCCAGTTGGGAAAACTCGGATTTTCTTTTTCCGAGTATGTCTGTAAATGCATATTCACGACGCCTAAAACAATGTGATAAAGCTCCTGACGGTAGTCGCACAACGGTAATAGCTTACGGCCTCGGGGATGTCATGAAATTTTCATGGCATTTACCAATTATTATCAATTAACGATGACGACAACATATAATCGAGAATTTAGAGCTAGTTGTGACTATTTGTTGTGACCTTCTCATGTCTTGCTGTTCAAAACATGTTAGTACGTAAATGATAATTTTTAGATAGGCAGCGAGTAGTCCTGTTGTGGAGAGGATAGTGCCTCCTTTGTTACTGCGCATACGCTCTGCGCATGTTGGAATGGACCGATTCAAATGTATTTTTGCAGGGTTTTGAATATGAGGAGAAGGGCAAAACGTGCATTGATTTCGTGCGTAGGGCGATGTGCTTTGCAGTTCAAAACAATACAAGGGTGTCGGGCGCGAAAATCACCTGTCGCTCGGTGGCTTTCTTTCTCGTCAATTCCTCAAACGAAGAATTCCGGCTCGTATTCTTTCTTGAGAGAAAAGACTACTGCACGTAGTCTTGTATAGATAGTTCAGTTCGGAAGTTACAAATTTGCGCGCTCTTTAGAGCGGTTTCCAATTCAGTGTCGTAAAACCAAAACCAAAGTAATTACGCTGACCAATCGTAACAGATGTAAAGAGCACGATGAACCAATCAGAATTCGAAGCAAATACGTGTAACCGGCGACAAGCGCGGGAAAACGCGTGCGGCCAAAACACGATTGGTTTCGGTTTGGTTTTCCCATTGGTTGAGAAAGTGGCGCGGGTTGCTTTTAACCAATCACAGAACGTAGTAATGCAAAACCAAAGCAATCGCAAAATTACTTTCGACACTCAATTCAAAACCGCTCTAATGTGCAATTTATGTTTACCTTTTTATCGTTTCAGAAATATTGACCCTCCGGTCTGGTACGACACGGATGTGAAACTGTTTGAAATCCAGAGAGTGTAGTTCGTCAACTACGAACAGAATGGGATACGATGAAAATCTCAACAGTCTGCAAAATATTATCATTCCTTTGCAAGTTATCAGTGTTATCTTGCGTCAAATAACAGGAATTTATTTTACGTTTCAAACAGTCCAAAATGGATGTATTTGAAACGCTATACGAGACGTTTCGTTTATGATTCAAGTTATCGCGAAAAGTGTACAAAGGTCCTCAACGGTACACAATACGCGGTATATCCTGACTGTGAGTATATAATTACGTATATTTATAAAGTTATATTGCACTGGCACTGCAATGCTTTAATTTGGCAAGTTGTTAATAATCGCTTCATTTAGTGTCATTACGTTGCAGATGTGCAGTGCATTCGCGATAAAGGCTCCGGACGATGTCTTTATAAACCGCCTTTTCCACGGTGATTAGCTCATTATATTGGCATTGTTGTTTTATCGGGGTGGAATTGTTTATACAAATTCATTATTGAAGTTTTGTCCTTAACCTGCATTTGGTTCGAAAGTACACCCGAAACCTCCTTGACACTGGTACCAAGCGCGAGAAGCATGCTGGCAACTGGTACAAAGCGCGGGAAAACTTGCAACCGGTGCTAAGCGCGGGAAAACATGCAACCGGTGCCAAGCGCGGGAAAATATGCAACCGGTGCCAAGCGCGGGAAAATATGTAACCGGTGCCAAGCGCGGGAAAATATGTAACCGGTGCCAAGCGCGGGAAAACATGTAACCGACCGCGTTAATGGGAAGAAACCAAATTACTGTTGGTTTAGTTTGTTCCTGTTGATTTTAGAATGTTTTACGATTTTACCGACCATGGGGCCCCGATAAGTCTTCAAACGGAAAGAGAAGAGAAGGTAATCGAGACAGCCATTGTTTATAATTTTCTTTCACGATATTAGGTTAGTTTTTCTAGTATAGCTTTGATTATTTACTTTAGCAGCAACTCGTTGGCTGCGTCTACTGTTGCAGTGTTTCGTACTTGGCAAAGTCTTTAATCAAACACGATATATTCTTAAGTACACACTCTGAGACGAGTACTTTTAAGTATTTTACGTTAACGGATGTTGAAGTACCTTTTTTTTATTCTGGTTTATGACTTTCGTCTTAGAAGTATACCACCGCAATTTTACGTTATCGGATTAGGACTGTATCTTTAGAAAATATGGATCTTAGCCAACCACAACGGTATTGGCAACGAGAACGTCACAAGAAAACGTTTAAATGGGCAAAAATGACCCTGGACGTGCATCATCGTGACTACAGCGTTAAATGAACAAATTCAGGGCTTTACGGAGAGCATGGACATAGAAAGTCCATTCTCTTTGTATCAGTCATTGATCTTGAAGATAATTCAGACAGGTTAATACATTTAAGACTGAGTGTAAGAGAATTGCCGCTTAAAGCTATATCCTTCAGAGCTTGAACGGGAGTGACTGTCTTTCTCGTGTAAGGCGAGCCAAAGTGTACATAGTGAATGTTAATTTAAAAAAATATAGATGCGTTTGAGCGATTCGCTCTGTTGCTACACCGTAATAACTTTAATTCACTCTTTTAGGGTTGTTAGTTGTATCTAAATTGTGGCCCATTAAGTTATTTAACGAGGAAAGGGGAAACTCTTAAGTGTTTCTTTAGTGAATTATTTAGAGTAGGTGTAGGGCACAGTCTACGTTAGAGTTTAAACTACCCCTCGATAATTATATTACTAATGATAGTGATGAAGAATAAGCTTGCTGCAATAAACAGGCAATCAATTCATTTGTCTGCTAGGATTGCGTCTCTCTCCATACCTTTGGACCCTTCCCTACAATTTTTTCTAAACTTTGCAAGACGTTGCGTCTTGACATGCTGATTACAATTTCATGGTAAACGATGGGGGTTACTGAGCTAAAATCTTGGACAGAATAAAGAAAGAGATTAACCCCTCCCCTCCCCGCAAAATCAATGATGATTTCATGCGCAAGGCAAAACGCGTCATTTTTCCATCGTGAGGGGGAGATGTGGTCTTAATTTTTCATTTCAATTGTCCAAGATTGCAATCTTGAACAGAATAAATAAAGAAATTAACCCCCCTCCCCCCAAAATCTGATAAATTCATATGCAAAGCAAAACACGCCATTTTTCCATCATTGAAATGGTGGGGGAGGGTGGTCTTAATTTTTCATTTAACTTGTCCAAGGTTGTAGCTTTTAAGTTAAACTCATCGAAAGCCAAAATTGGGGCTTTTTTAACAGCTTATGTCGTTTTAAGTCGACGAAATGTCCACAACTTGTTCACAAATGTTTCGCATGTTTTTTTCTACCAAGTATCCACTGATCGATGTATTATCCTGGTCCATGGTAGGATCGTTTGCCTGGGTGGCAATACAATGCTTTTCGCTAAAGGGGAGGTGGGGGTGTCAATCTTAGCAACAGATCTAGAGTCGCAGTAAGGGATTGTTGTTGTTATCTATTTTACGCTTTTTCTGCGACTACAGTGAAACCTCTCGTTACAGACTGTTCACTTGGTCCCTGAGAGACCGAAATCCATATAAAGCCTACTTCTCTAAAATGAACAACTCTGCAATACGGACACTTCTTCCTGTTCCCTTCTTGTCTGTAATAAAGAGGTTCGACTGTAACTCGATGAAATGTAAAATGGGCAAACATCTGAATATTGCACCCTACGTAACTAATGCCAGTGCCGAACGTTCATTAGAACGGAAAAGGCTCTAAGACTCGCAAGAAAGAAGGCAAGGGTGTTTTTCTTTTACTAAAATCGGAGATAGGCCAGCCTTGTTTATAATGTGCCGATGAACTGACATAAGCAGTTACTGTTTACACACACAAACATTATGACTTCATAACTTCTATAGTAATGCGAATTTCAAGACAGAGATTCGTAACGGTTTGCATCTGGTATCGGCTCAATATTTAACATTCAAAATTTTACACTTTTTGTTGTTCTGTTCACCAAAACAACAAAATCTGGCTGTGACTCGAAACTCAAGAAAACCTTTTCAGTAGAGCATACATAGCCAAACAGCTAATCTGTAAAAGTTAGGGTTTCCAAGGTATGATGGCGAGGAACGTTCCGTAACAACAAAGTGGTAGTTTATTATGATTATCCCCTCTTCATGTTCCAATTTTGCCAGTAAAATGATGGTCTTACGCAGAGGGGCAGTAGAATGTTCAGAAAAAAGCGTTTTATTTCTCTGAAAAGTTTCAAATATCAGGCAAGAAGCCAAGTAAAAAAGTATATTTATACTACTAGCCGCATGCCCAAGTAAAATGCTCAAAACCTGCGGCATAATAAATCCACAAAAGCCTACTGAGCGGAAAGGGATAACATGGAAAAGAGTTAGCAAATGACACGATATAGATTCGAATCACTGGACTCACCCTCAAGTCGAGCTCAGGTTTTTTCTCTTGGAGAGCGAAAACGACAACCAAACAAAACGCTTGGAAAGCATGGAACGCGATTGAGCCACGTGGTGATGCCACCTCGCTCCAAAGGCCTCACGAGCGAATGTCGGAGGTCTGGGGCTGGGTGGGATGGCCTACCTCCCAAATCAGCTGGACGAGTGACGCCCAACAGCTAGGGTCTTTATATATTCATAATGGCAGACGGCGGTGTCTGCCATTTTGAAGATCGCCAAGACCTTGGGGTCGAGGTTGAGTAACGTCAACAACGACTGCAACGAGGATAGACGAGGCGAGCTCTTCTGATTTTCTGGCGGAAAGTACATCGTGCTAAGCTTTTCCATCTCGCTCTTACTGCCTGTTTCTTGACAAGGTAGAACTCCAAACCAGATAAAGCACACATATTTTTATTGGAAAAATTCATCAATTAACACCACACTTAAGCTTACTTTAATTTTACGTAAAAATGTATCTCATGCAAAGTTCCAATGAACACTAACTCACTGGAATTGTAATATGTGAAAGCGGTATACGTGAATAAGCACAATAGACCAAGCGCACACAATCTTGTTAGTATAGAACGAACTGTCTCAAAAACTGTGGCTTTCTATGTGCTTATTGGCTGGATTAGGTCCGTAGGATATTGCTGTGGTAAAATGTATAGCCGCCATGTTTTTCCATATGGTGGATTGAATGACACACGGCATGGATTTCTTGTAGTAATTTTAATCTTTAAAAAAAGCTCTCAAATATGAATGTATGTTGCGCGAATTAGCTTCATACAAATTGCTTTAAGCTTCCTACTTCTTGGTTATATACTTAATATTGTGAGAATTATGAGCGTTTCTACAAAGTTATGCAAATCTGAGCAGTTTCCTAGCAAACGATAACAGAAATACGTTAATAATCTAAACACATAACTCGCTGCTCTAGTTAGCCGTTCGTAGACGCAAGCCGTCCAAAAACGAGATAATAATTTAAAGTTTAAAATAGCATGAAGGTTGTAACGAGTTTATTACATAACGGCGACATTCTTTCGTCTTCCTTTCTATTGATCTACCCAAAATGTTTCATTTTGGTCAAGCTTCCGATTTATTGAATGCGTTTCTAACAGCTGTTTTCAGTAGCTCTTACAAAAAAAGTATATATTCAAAAACACTCGCATAAAATATATAGTGTTAGAACACTTCGCGGTAATATAGTCAATTCTAAATAAACTTAACTTAAGAGCACTCATTAAAATCTCTTTAATTACATGAAAAATTACTTTTAACTCGTTAACTTGTGTCTGCTTTGTTACTTTTGATATTACACCGCGGTTTCTTCATCCTCTTCATCCCGTGCTACTGCACCCGCAGGGTTTCGTATCAGCGGTTTGCGCGGGAGTGTAGGCGTTGCACCCGGACTCTGTTCGTCTTCTGAATCTGTAACATACACATCCAGCAACTCCTTGAGAGGCCTCATGGCATGGGCATGGGGATGGTCAGCCTGGTCTCCAGGGATGTACTTGTTGGACCGCTCTCCATTGGTGTCCTCAATATAGATGCGCTCTACCTGGGATTTTCTCTTCTTTTTCCGTCGGCAAAACACGATTAATATGAGGAGAAGAAACCAAAGAAACACGAATGATGAAACGCTGATGACGATGATTTCTGTTGGAGTTAGATCCTCCTCTTTCGTTTCTTCTGTCTCGGTGGGGCATGTAAAAGCGTCGTAAGTCCCGAACAGCTTACACTCCGAGATGTTGAGCACTTTATGGCAGTAGAAGCCGAACAAACTTACCGAGAGCTTGTAGTGTGCAATGCTCCCAGAATCGGCCACATCGGCAAGGCAAGACTCGTAGTAAAACAGAGCTTGAGACACCAGGGCCTTACTGCAATGCTCTTGGAGCACTCCTTCGTAGAACTGTTTATAACACAACGTCAAAGCTAGCTCTTCAAGAGTCGTGTTTCTAAACGCCAGGCTGTAGTTTGCTAAGGGTGTCATGTGGACACCTGACGGGGCCCATCCTGGGGACTCACCGGAATGGACCAGGAACTGCACAGTGGTGACATTAACGGATGGGGGGTTCTGAAGGGCACTTGTTGTGTCAACCGGAAGGAGGGTGTAAAAGCGACCCACAGTTGTCAGTCCCATTCCTTCGTCAAGGGGCACACTTAGCACCAGTCCTTCACGGTAATCATCGAACTTTACGGTCATCGAGGCGTTGAGTTGTTCCAAGTTCTTGGCATACTGCCACACCTGTTGGAAATAAAGACAATTGGATTTTTTATGATATGCGCTTTCGAGAAATAGTCCTACAGAATATAGCTGTGCCTGAGAAATTGTGTTCATTCTTCTAATCGAACAAAATTATCTCCCTTCTTGGTCGCCAGAGGTACCAAATCGAGTTGCGTGGAAACACATTGTAAAGGAACGACCTGTAAGAAAAGGGTCAGGGGGGGGAGGGGGGAAGGGAAGTGTGTGGAATCAACGTTACTTCAGTTTGGGGCGACTTAACTTAAGTTTAGGGGTACCGCGATGGTGCGACTTAGCAAGTGATACACATGCCTGCATTCCATGGTTCGACGGTGGGTTTCTTAACAATGATAGTTACATGGTAGCAGTTCTGAACTTTACTTTATTTTTGTGTTGGCTCGGAGATGATCAGTTAATAAGTGTCTGGTTTGCTAATCTTTCATAAAATTGTTGTTACCTTAAATTCGTCCAGGGCACCACGCATGTCGTACTTGCTGTCCATCATATATTCTCGAATGTACCGTCCGAGAATCAGCAACCCGTCGAAAAAGAACTGCTTTCCTATCTTTACACCAAACGTCGTTGATTGTCGATGCTCGCCTTGTGCGTACGCAAACGCTTGCAGTCGGCCATCGATTCTTCTCCATGTCACTGCTAAATGGGTCCATACACCTTCGTGGATGTTAATACCAGTTACAAGTTTATTCTCATCCCAGTCAACTTGTATTCCATCTTTGCAAATGATAGCGAAGTTCCCACCACTTGTCGCAGCAGAGAAGATGGCGTGCATCCCGACGATCCGTTCTGTAGAGTGTTTCTGGCTCGACGAGCAAAGATGGGCAACACTCGATCCCTTGTTGACTAAGCATACCCATATTTCAATGGTAAACTCGTCGAGAACGGGTAAGCTCGAGTTACCACCGTACATGACAGCTGTGTTACTGGAAGAAAATTCCAACATGTAACCTGCGCCAGAAAAGCTACGCCAGGCGTTCTTTGTCGTTAAGAAACTGTCCTTTTCTCTTATTTGAAATTGGGTGCCGAGTTTAAGGTCAAGTGACTCTTGACTTAGTACACGCTGGTCTCTTGTTTCACTTGAAGCGTTTGCAGCTGGTTGTTGAGTGGGATCGATTAAATGCATCGCAAGGCTTCTGTCGTTGTACTCCTTTATCCACTTGCTCTCTTTCGCTCCACAAACGCCATCTGTATCGTTTCTCATTGATTGTGGCATTTGGATTGCAGTTCCAAGAGTACCATTGTAGGTGAGGACGTTCAGCTGAACTCCTTCGTACTCTAGGAAAGCTACCTCTAGAATGGTACTTTTGACCCAACGGTACTTGATGTCAGCAACCTCTACCCATTCATCAGTCTTTTCAAGCTTAGAAGATTTGTTAGTCGCAAAGGTAACTGTTCCACTTTCGAGTGTCTCGAGATCACTATAACGAACAAAGAGCATCACTTGAGAGGTACGTAGTGCGACTTCACTGATTCGTCGGCAGCTCATTCTGTTATTGCAAGGAACTATCAACACTTGTGCCACGACTGCAGATGAGTTGATGAGCTGGAAAGCACCGGGCGCTTCGAAGTGGAAGTTCACGCCCGTCACACTGGTAAAATGAGGATCGCCAAAGGTAAGGGCCATTTGGGTCTCAGAGGAGTCGACTACAGAGGATTCGTCTGCGATTGCGCAGTCTGTCCCCATCCAGCCATCCGTGCACCTACTGCAAGGTAATGCCGCGTTATCTTCATCAGATAGATTAGTAATATTACCTCTCCAGTGTGGCTCGCACTCACATGTACCATTAGTTACACTACACACACCATGCCCGTTACATGTTCCCCTCAGTCCACCCGGGCAAAGTTTTGAACAATCCTCACCCCAGTAGCCTGGTTGACACTTACAGGAGACACCATCTGTTGCGTTGACATCGGTGATGGCATAACCAAAGACGCATCGTGTCGTGCATCGCGAACCAATCCAGTATGGAAATCGCTGAAGCACAAAGTGATGACACAGTTCCTTTGCTGGCCACTCAGTTAGATCTACAGTGCTCTGGCAATAGTCGGCAAAAGTAACCACGGCGTAAACGGCAGAGTGTAAATTCAGTGACACTGAAATGTCGTGAAGGCAGACTTTGTAGTAAAACTGGGCCACCTGCAGAGTGAGTGCCTGGCATCTGGCGTACAAGGTTCCACTCAGAACAAGACTGAAACAGAACGACTCTGCGTCTAGTTGCAGCCTTTCATTAACAAACGTAGTGGCCTTTAGTTTCAAGCGAGGAATGTCAGCATCGGAGAACGACCAACGCGGTTCATGAAATTTGATTGTGAACAGGTCATTTTTCCCTTGTAAATCACGAATGACTCTTCCCTCGGCCTGGTTGAACTTCCAAAGGTGAAGCAAATCTGGGTAAGTGTCAACTTGCACATTCAACCGCCAGTTGACTTTCACAAGGTCCGGATTCGTCCGTCTTTTCCATATGCGCATTTCGTCGATCTCGCCAACAAAGGTCGATTCAGGAAGCAGATTGTCTGAGCCAGGTGAAGGCTGCCATTGCCCTAGCACCAAGACCCCCCCGTTTCCGAAAACACGGCTGTCAAGCTTGAATACGCGAACTCTGACTTCTCCGGTAGAGGTAAAAAAGTAGAAGTGAAGGATTCCAACCAGCCGTTTATAGACCAAGGTGATTTGATTCCACTGATCGATCTCGAGTGTGAAACCAGTGTCATAAACAGATCCGTTGTAGATGATTGTCAATGTCACATTATCAACCACAGCAAAAATGCTCTGGCTTAAGTAGGAAATGATGACCCCTCCCGATTTGTGCGCCTTTATGAGCAGTTCAACTGTTAGGATATCGAAGGTAGGAAAATTTATGGGCCCTGATCGAACTGAGTGATCCACGAAGAACAAGTTGAATCCGCCACCAGTGGGAACGCGGTGTTCTAGGTAGTGCAAGAACTTATACATGAATAAAGTCTGAGAGCCGTTAACTATTGAACTGGTCTTCAAAGCAGTGATGTATGACTCAAGACTGTTAGATTCGTTAAACGAATGATCTTTGCACGCCCCGAGAAGGCCTGTGGAGTCCTGGCAGAAGATAGCTGGCATATGAACCGTCACAGAAATGCTATGTCCAATAGTTAGCACAAATTTAATTCCTGTTGGACCGAAGATGTGAAAGGTGACCGTGGAAATGCGTACCATGACAAAATGCACCGATAGCTGGGTTCTGTGATCAACTAGAACCACTTTTCCATTTAACCAAACAAGAGGAAAGATGGGAACCGTCGTTGAAAGCGTTGTGATCGGTGCACGGATGACAACATGGGTGTTATGGTAACCGAACGAGAATCCTGTGGTGCAAAGTGTGGTGTAAGTACCATCCGTTACACATGGAGTTTGTCGAAGCTGGATGACGAAGTTACGCTGAATGGATCGAAGAAGGTAGAATTCGCCAACTACTCTGTAAGTGAAACTCACACCGAAGAAAGTTGTGAAGTAGCCAAAACCACCAATCGATGCAACCACGATATTGGTTGATGATATGCCGGTAACAAGCTTAACAGCAAATTGACAGTTTGTTCCATTCCATCCAGGACTACAACTGCTGCAGTTTCCATCACCTGCCCAATTGGCTTCACATTTGCATTCTCCTGTGGTTCTGTCACACACTCCGTGTCCTCCACATGTGTTCAAAAGACCGCCTAGACATAACTGGGAACAATCAGTGCCCCAGTATCCCTTGGTACAGACACAAAGGTTATGGTCACTGGGATCTGCCGCACCAAAGACGCATTTCACGTGACATTTGTCTCCTATCCATACAGGAAAGTGAACTCCAGGAAACTTGTTGCAAAGCGACTGAGCTGGCCACGTGGTGAGGTTCAGGCCAGCTTGGCAGTGGTCAGAGAACGTAATTACAGCTGTCAGGGCTGCACTGATATAACCAGTTGTTGCTATGTCTTTTAGGCAAACAAGGTAATGGAATTCGAGCTCAGCCTTCAAGCCACCATAGCAGAGGTCATAAAGTTGACTCTTGTAGAAGAGTTCGAAGCAGAATGACTTTGCGTTCTTTTCCAGTGTCTTATTGGGAAAATATATTTCAAATGGTTTGTCAGTGGATGTAAAATTTGCCTTCACGTCCGCATCAGAAAATATCCATGAAGGTTGTTCCCACGGTGATCTCGGCAGGTAGATGTGCTCGTCGGTTGCGAGATTTTTGATGACATCACTCTCGCCTTCGTTGATCTTCCAGAGTCCTGTGACGTCAGGATGCGTTGGGAGAACATTCATGCCCCAGTTTTGCTGTATGAGAGCTGGATTGAATGCTCGTTTCCACACACGGAATTCATCAATGATACCCACAAATGATGTTACTGTAAAGTTTTCGTTCTCTCCGGGCGAGAGCTCCCACTGGCCAAGAGAGAGGATACCACCAGGTAGGAACGGATTGGAGGATAACACATAGGACCTGCGCTGTACCTTACCCAAAAAGTCAAAGTGATAGAACTCCAGCACCAGAGTCTTGTGATGCCACACAAGCGATATGTGACTCCACTTCTTAATTGTGACCGGAACACTAGTATTTATGATGGTTTTTCCAAAATGGATAGTGATAGAGTTCTCAATCATTATTGCGAATGACTGTAGGACTGCGTACGAGAAAACCGTTCCACCTAATCCGTACGGTTTGACGAGGATTTCAATTGTGATATCTACGTTATTAATAAATGTTTTCGTGAGCGGCTTGGACGAGGCTCCTGTGTGGTTGAAGAGGAGGGCATAAATTCCTCCAGCTGGCAATCGCCTCTCTTGGAAGTGTTGGTACTTCAAGATGATTAAGCTTTCTATCTCAAGCACAAGAGCGTGGATTCCAACCCCTGCATTCAAGACTGACTGAGAGACGTTTCCAGGAATGACACTTGTGTTGGAACTAACCGTAAGATCATTGTTGGGATCGCTGTCGCAAGAACCAAGCAGCCCCGTCGAGTTTTGGCAATACGCTGGCTTCACATCCACCTTAAAACTCAAGTACCGTCCGTCGATGCGAATGTGTATGGCAAAATTGTCTTGCCAACTGATTTGATAGTGATTGTGTCCTGTGTACTTCAGATGAACGCCAAGTTTAATGTCTCCAAGACTGGTGATAAGTCCCGACAGAAGTATAAGCTTTCCGTTGACCCAGATAACTGGAGCTCCACCAGTGATGTAGGGGGCGTGGAATGAGATCACAGCAGAAAAAACTCGTATTCCTATCGCGTTAACACAAACGGACTGTAATCTGCAAGGCACGTGACGAACTTGGACTTGGAATGACAAGGAAGGCACATGTATAAGGTAATATTCGCCGACAGCCACAAGAGTGAAGCTGTAGCCATCAAAGGTAACGTAATGGCCTCCAATAGATGATATCGCGATTGATACGTGTAACTTGCTAAGCGTAACAAGGGCAAGGGAGCAATCGGACCCAGTCCATCCCGAGGAGCACCTGCCACAGTCCACTGTTCCGTTGTAATTAGCGTGACACTCGCAGTTGCCTGTCACGCTATCACACACTCCGTTGTTGTTACACGGTCTGTCCGCTCCGCCAGGGCAAGGGCTTGCGCACTCCGGACCCCAGTAACCACGGTAACATACGCATGTCTCAGAGTCAATCTTCTTACCGAACACGCATTTTTGATCGCAGTCTTTTCCGAACCAGATAGGGAAATCCCTGCTAGGGAATTCATTGCAAAGTGGTTTGGCTGGCCACACAGTAAGATTGTTGATAGCCTGGCAATAGTCAGCGTACGCTATTATCACTTCCATGGACATGTACAAGGAGTTGAAACTTGCAATTCTTCGCAGGCAGGATCTGAAGTAAAACGTAGCCACGCCTGGGCCCAAGCTGTTACATTTTGAATACAGTGCCCCCATTAATAGTGTCCTATTGCAGAATAGTTCAGCTTCTACTTGGAACGTTTTGTTCTTAAAAGGGAAAGTTTGTTCTCGATCAAAAAATGGCATTTGCAACACCACGTCTGAATATCTCCATTCAGGCTCCTTCCATGGTTTGAAAGGAAGTTCCAGCCTCATTCCTGTCACTTTATCAACCGCGACGATTCCTTCACCTTCGTTAAACTTCCATGCGTGCGCGATGTCTGGAGTGTCTACACTCACCGACCTGTTCCAGGTCTGAAGGATGAACGCTGGGTGAAAATAGCGCGTCCATATGCGAAGTTCATCTATAAAACCAGCAAAGAACTCAACAGGCTGAATTCCGGATCCATCTAGGGATGGCATCCAACCAGCCAAGGCGATAATTCCTCCGGGAACAAAAACATCCACGCCAATGTTAATGTCGAGGCGATGTAACTGTCCACCAGATGCGAAGTAATAGAATTGTAACACCGTGGTCGATTTTCTGAACACGAGACTTAGCTGGTTCCATTCGTTAAGCTCCGCAGCGATATTTGTTGGGTAAACGTTGTCTCCGTAGTATATAGTGAACTTTCCTCCCTCGTTAGTGACAAAGAATGTCTTGCTTGTGGTATAAGAAAGGATGACGCCGTAACGGATTGTTTTGAACATGATTTTAATAGTTATGTCCGTGGACACGAACGCCTTGTAGATTACTCCAGAAACGACTGTTGTGTGTTCAAAGTAAAGCGCATAGCCAGCGTTTGCGTCTCGATATTCAACGACGTCTTTATACTTGTACTCGAATAAACTATGGCAAGCCTTCACTTTGAGTTTTGTGATAATAAGCGATGTTATAAGTTCTTGGGTTTTGTTCTTCCTACTGGATGCATTTTGCCCCAAGGAGGATGCAGAATCGTCTGCTAGGCGGAAACTATCTGGTTGGTTTGTTACGTTGAACGTAAAGCTTCCTTCAGAGCAGTTTGTATTCGGATGGTAAGACACCAGTAATTCTAGCAAACCCTGGTTGCAAGAACCAAGTAGACCGATCGCTGATTTGCACACTGATCCTGCTGCGTTTGTGCTTAGGCTCAAGTACCGTCCCGTGACTCGTATTTTCAGGCGCAGTCCTGTGTATTTCACTTCCCACAAATATGCTGTGATTTTGGTGACTTCGAACCCGTAGGTTTGCAGAGTTATTTGATGCACGTCAATATCAATGACTTTCCCGTTTAACCAAACTACCAGATTTCCACCAGACGTGTACGGTCCGTGCAAGACAACATTGTGCGAAGATATTTTCAGCGCAATGGAATTAATGCAGGTTAACTGTTGGAAGCACGACACCAGTCGAATCTGCACGACCACGGAAACATGTATGGAGTATATGAGGTAATATTCACCGGTGACGTGTAAGCTGTAGCTGATGCCACTTAGCGATGTAAAGTGCCCTCCAAGGGACACTGTGCCTACGCCTACTAAGACACTGCCAGGTGGCCATCGGGTGACTGCCGTTGAACAGTCCGTTCCAGCCCAACCAGTTGAACAGGTTGTGCAGTTTTCATTTCCTTGCCAGTTTAGCTCGCAGAGGCATTTTCCTGTCACAACATCGCAGACTCCGTGGTTGTTACAAGCGCGTCCTTTCCCTCCAGGACAAATGCCCGAGCAGTTTTCTCCATAGAAACCTGGATCGCATACACAAACATCACTGTTGTTTGAGGCTTTGCCAAAAATGCACGGGATTGTACAGTTGGTTCCTATCCAGTTGGGGAAACGCTTTCCGGGGAACTTGTTACATAGCGACTGAGCTGGCCAGTACGGCAAACCAAGAGTTTTCTGACAATAATCTGATATTGTTATCACGGCATCGATCGACTGAATTGTTATTCCAGTGTCCACTACCGCTTGTACGCAGGCGCGGAAGTAAAATTCTATTGTTACGTTGCCCAGCGATTGGCACGCAGCATGAATTGGCCCTTTAAATATGAACTCGAAACACACCTCTGTAGCGATGCCCTGCAAAGTCGCGTTGTTTTCGTTCGGATTCACTGCGACCACGGATGCGATGGGTGCATCAGAGAACACCCACTTCGGCTTTCCTAAAGGATATTTCGGGAATGACAACGTAACACCAGAAACAAGGTCTCTTACTATGGTATTTTCGCCTTCGTTGAATTTCCACAAATTCAAAAGTGACTGGGCATTAGGTTGAACATTTGCTCTCCAACTTTGTTGAATCAGTGAATAGTCAAAAGGTATGCTCCATACACATATCTCATCTATTTGTCCGTAGAATACGTTAGTTGGCTGAACGCTGATAGAACCAGAGGCAGGTTGCCACATGCCGATGGCAAATGTCCCTTCAGCAAGGAAAGGGTCCACGCTCACACTGAACTTTCGTATCTGCACAAGCCCCGAGGAGAACGTAACAAAAACAAACAGTTCCAGCTTTGCACGAACGAATACAACAGAGATTTGATTCCACACATTAGCTTCAGTGGCAATTCCGGTATCGTAGACATCTAACCCAATGACAACTTTAACTGTTACGTGGTTACTGATGTAAACTGTCACATTGGACGTGTACGAGATCAAAGTACCTCCACAAACCTGAGGATCACATGATTTCACCAGCAGCTGGAAGGTTACTGTTTCACTCACAAAAAGGCGAACTAGGCCCTGTGTCACTACTGCCGTAAATCGATAATAGAGACTGTAGATACCACCGTAAATAACCCTAGTCTCCTTGCGAACCTCTTCGTCGATGACAATAACTGATCGGGTTTCTTTTCTCACGGAGAGTTTTTCTTTGACAAATCTATTCACGTCACCACTAGATTCGGTTGCTCCTCCAACCCCTTCTAAAACTGTCGTTGGCCGGTTTCCAGAGAACACAGAACTGTCATTTCCTTGGGTATCGTTTTGCCCCAGCTTAACTTCAGCACAAGAACCGCAAAGGCCATCAGCAATTTGGCAGAAGCTCAAAGATACCGTGGATTCCACAGTCAAGTATCGATCCGTGAAGACTGTTCGTATGGACAAATAGTTTGAAATAACTATCCTGTAAGCAGTGTTTGATATTGGCTGAATGCTCACATTGTTTGCCAGCATGTCTTTAGTGGGCTCTCCGCCAGCACTGATGTCTTCATTGTTGGCGTACACAAGTGGTTCTGAGTTACTCTCGTATGGGGCATGTACGCTGACGGACAATCCATTGAACTTCACACCAATCGCATTTATACAAACGGAGCTAATCTCGCATGGTACTTGTCGAACTTGTGCTTGAAGGATGGAAGAATTAATCATCATAAACTCTCCTACTGTTGTAAATGTGAAGAGTGCGCCATCAAAGCCAGTGACGTAGCCTCTCTCTGAAATGGTACATATTTTGAACGTATTGTTTGCAACGGATGGATCTCTTGTTGACATGGCGACAGAGCAGGAAGGACCTCTCCAACCCGGAGTGCATGTAGAGCAGTTTTGGTCTCCTTGCCAGTTGGGATGACATCTGCATTTGCCGGTTGCAATATCACACTGGCCATTGCCGAAGCAAGGGTTATATGCACCTCCAGGGCACACATTGGAACAATTTACGCCCCAGTATCCGCCATCGCACCTGCAAGCTCCATCAGAGTACCATCCGATTAGGCACTTCGTTGTACAGTTTATTCCAACCCAATCATCAAAGCGCCCTTGGGGTAGCACATTGCAAAGATCTTTTCCAGGTAAAGTTGAGAGATTAAGGGCAGCTTGGCATTCTTCTCCGAAAGCAGTTGCTGTTGTTAAAGCTGAGTCGAGACTTCCCGAGGAAGACACTTCTTCGATACAAGCTTCGTAATAGAAATCAGATCCTCCCGTCGCGTTGGAACATTCGTCATAGAGAGGACCTTTGAGGAAAATCTCTGAACATAGCTTTTCAGTTGAATTGTCGACGACATCCTCAGAAGGCTCTGGTACTTCGAAGGCAGACGTTTCTATAAGTGCATCTGAAGGATACCAAACTGGACCTCTAAAGGGAGGGGCTGCAAGATTGAAGTCAAATGATCCTACGGTCGCACGGCAAACGAAGCCACGTCCTTCGTTGAACTTCCACAGAAGGGAAATTCCTGGTGTGTTTATCTGCAAGTTGGTATTCCAGATTTCCTGAATCATAACAGAGTCAAATCGCTTGTTCCAAAAGCTTACTTCGTCCACCCAACCCACAAAGCCGGGTACCGAGAGAGAAACTGTGGTAATCTGCCAGAGAGCGATGGATAATGTACCACCCTCAGGAAATATCCCAACGCCAACATAAAAGACGCGTGTTTGAATGACGCCTATGGAATTGATCAAATAGATCTGTACGAGACCTGAAGTGCGCTTGTACACGAACGAGATGTGATTCCAAAGTTCAGTTTCTAGCACGAGTTTGGTGTCAATGACAATGGGACCAAAGTAAATCCGGATCGTTCCATTCACTGTTATTGCAAATGTCTTATTGAGGGCGTATGAGATAATAGTTCCTCCGTAGAGTTTTGGGTCCTTTGCCTTGACAAAGAGCTGAACCGTGATGTAGTTACCGCTGAAGACATTGATTATGGGTGCCGACACGACTGACGTACCATTGAAGAAAAGACAGCTTCCTCCTCCGTTAACGGATGGTGATTCACCAGAGATGTTTAAAATGGGACCAAAAGAGCTTTCATTACGCGGGATAGTCCACTTGTTCACGTAGGAAACCAGTATATCTTGAGTTACAGTTGTAATGTCAGCATAAGTATCTAAGATTCCCCCTCCAGTAGGGCAGTTTGAGGGGGCCACGCTTAATCCAGGATCTCTGCATCTTCCGAGCAGGCCGCAAGCTTCTCGACACAGCCATCTGTCCATAGTGATGGAGACATCAAAGTGTATTGCGAGGGAGTTTATAACAAAATGGAAGCCTCCTGGACCCGTTACGGTATAACTGTTAAGTGACATCCGTTGAAACACAAACCCTGAAACTCCCAACGAAATAAGAGTTTTGTAATTTATAGGAAAACCATTCATTGTAATCAACACTTGACCCACGATTCCGATGCTACTGTGAACTGCGATAACATTTTCCCTTACACGTACAATTGCACATCTTAAACGCACATATCTACCGATTCTCACTTGGCGGAACTGGATACTGAGTCCATAGCGAGACAGGGCCAGCACGTTGAATTCGCCTGCTACGTTTACATTGATTTTAACTCCGTCCAAAGTCACATAATAACCAGTTCCAAAGACCGATGTTATCGGGAGCTCTTCTGTTGGTGATGTTATAGCAACTGAACAATCTTTGCTTACGTATCCAGGGGTGCACTTACTGCAGTCAAGTGCTCCTCGCCATTTTCTTTTACATCTGCATGTTCCCATACCACTTAAGCAACGTCCATGCCCACTGCAGACATTCACGGGCCCACCAGGGCAGGCTCCGTCACACCGCGGTCCCCAGAAACCTCGGTCACACTTGCATCTTCCGTACAGTCCTCGAATTTGGTATCCAAAGGTACATGGAATGTCACAGCTCACGCCAATCCAGTTAATGAGTCTTGAACTTTGGAAGACTTCATACCTATTCACACAAAGGAGTATAAAATTACTACAGACCACCATTTCCACGTTCAATCACAGGCACGCCCGTGTTCGTAAGGAATGTTCCGAATCTACCAGGATTTCTTTCAAATTGTGAACCGGATGAATGACTCAGATAACTTCGATGTTTACTTTTACCCAGTGGATAGATTTCATAACCATTTTCCCCTTATCCCTCAGCCCCACCCCTTTGGAACGCACGACGACGTTTCCTGAATATGCAAGCAATATGGTATTTCAGTAAAATTCGAACGTCCGGAAATGGAAGGCTACAAACTGGTACGGATTTTCTTATTTTTATAAAGGTACTCTATTACAAACATACTCAGATGTATACTCAATTCATGAAAGTTGTACATACAATTTCCTGTGTATTTTAATCTTTGGCGAATTACTTAAGGCGCCATCAAATGCAAATTAATTTTGCAAACTTGAGCGGGCCAGTAGTGAGCGAAAGCAACAATGGTTGGAGCAATAGTTGCAAAACATGTTGGTAAACTATTGGCAAGACTCAATCTATCCGCGCCATGTTTTTCAACTACAGTTTTAAATGTTCACACACTCAAACTTGGCGTGTTAATGTTTGTCAGATATGCGTTGTTTACTGTTATTGCCAAATTATTCTATGCTATTAATAGTAGCCTGGTCCTTAATGCACATTTGGCATGTGAAAACACGAATTCCCTAATGTTTTGGAGTTTGTTAACTTTTAAAATTGTGGTGGGAGCGCGTTTAAAAAATACCATTACTATGAAAAAAGCAAAATACCTGCACATCTGTCTCGCCGGCCAAATAGCCAAATTTAGTTGTAATTGGCACGTGTCTGCAAAGGCTACAACAACGCTGACTCCCAGTGACACCTGGCGACTTGACGCAATCACCCTTAAACACGCCCTAACATAGAAAGATATCGTTCCCCCGCCCAGAGCTCCACAAGCGTAACTTGGGGACGACGTTTTGATGTGTTCATCGCACCAAGTTTCTGCTTTGACTCTGAGTTCAGTCGTATGGAAGGTGATTTCAGTGGTTACGGGAAGAACCTTGATATTAGCGTAACTGAAGATCCACCGGGGTGCTCTGCGTACGGATGGTATGTACAAATGAACGCCACTGACCAAATCGTGCACAACGTTACTCTGTCCTTCATTGAACTTCCACAAAATAGCGATGTGGCGTGCGGTGGAAATCACGTTTATTCTCCAACTAGTCTTAACATCATGTAAACTGAATTCACGATTCCAGAAGCGAACTTCATCGATCAATCCAAAGAAACCCGGCAAACGATCGCCTTCCTCGGTGATGGTTTCCAGAGCTGGAATCCATTGCCCTATTGAGATGGTACTGCCTCCTTTTTTAAATACTCCAGGAATCATAGTGCGGGTAGCTTGACGAACAACACCAATGGAATTAATGTGGTAGAAATAGATTGCGCCGGTGATGTTATGGTACACGAGGGTGACTTGGTTCCAGGTGTCGATCTCAGGAGTAAGCCCAGTGTCCCAGATCTCCAACCCAATTCGCACTTTTAAGGTCACCTCAATAAACACCGTCAATGTTATGGCTTTGCTGTAAGTGAAAAGGACCCCTCCAGGATTTGACCTAGAAATCACGTTAAACAACATTTCAGTTGTGATAACAGGGGCATTTAACACATCAGGCATAAGATCCGTAGACACGCCAACTCGCTTGAACTTTAAGGCGTATTCGGCGCCAGTTACGACTCTTTCTTCTTTGTAAATTCCATAGTTGTACACGAAAAGGCTATCAGCAATGGAAACTCGCCACGTTTCCTCCAAAGACCCACCAGCAGTCACATTGAAGTCGTTCTCTCTGTTTCCGTCGCAATTTCCGCACAATGCGTTTGTCCCATCACACAAGGACTGATTAGTATGACCAGCGATCACCAGCCCTCTTCCTACTACACGCAGTTGGAATTTGAGATCTTTACTCAGGCTACTTAGTACATAAGTAGTTGAGGACGTCTGCTCCAGCGACATTTCACTGGAAATGTAGATCTTTGTTGAACTGAATTCTGCTATGCTTCCATTCACCCAAACAACAGGCCGGTCGGTTTCTTCATAAGGGGCGTGGAACGTGAGCTTCCATCCAGAAATGAAAGAGAATGCTATTGCGTTTATACAACGTGTTTCGCCATTGTGACACGGCACTTGCCTGAACTGTCCATTAAAGCGTGCACTTCTCACAAACCAAAACTCCCCAACTCCAAAGAAATTGAAGTGAGCACTGTCAAAGTTGGTGAAATGTCCTCCGAGGAAAGCGGAGCACGTTGGTAACTGTGTTGTCGCAACAGCTACAGAGCAATCAGATCCGGTCCAACCAGGAGTGCAGTTACTACAGTCGCCATTTCCTCGCCAGTTAAGATCACATTCACACATTCCGCTGTTGACGTCACAATTGCCATGGTCGTTACAAGGGGAGTTTCCGCCTCCTGGACACTCACTGGCGCAGTCTTTGCCCCAGTATCCTCGTGTGCAAACACACAAGCTCGCGTTACGTGCGTCGGGATTTCCGAATATACACTTGAAGGAACAGTCAGTACCGATCCATTGCCGAGGAAGTCGTTTAGGAAATTGTTGACACAGAAGTTGAGCAGGCCAAGAGGGAAGGTGAAGCACAGTCTGACAGAAGTCTGCATAAGCTGACAATACAATATAAGCGGTGTCTAAGGAACCAGAGGAATGGATGTCAGCAAGACATGCCTGATAGTAAAACTGAGGAACAGTCGTGGCTAGTTGCTGTCCGCATAGAGTTTGCAGTCTTGTGTCGTAGATAAGTTCGAAGCACAGCTTGCTGGCAAGCGACCCGAAAGTGGCATTTCTATATTGGACTACCGCACTTGTGACTACCGTTGGAAACACATCTCGGATATAAGAAAAGTGCCACACAGGTCGACTGCTGATCACTTGAGGCAGGTAGATATTTGATGAGCTAGCTATACGATTAATCACCTCTCTGCCAACCCCCTCGTCAAACTGCCACAGGGCACTTAAAGTTGGTTGGTTGCCTGTGACAACAATAACGAAACTCTGACGGATGAGCACAGTGTCCAGAACAAAAGTCCAGATTCGCAGTTCATCTATGCTTCCAAAGAATGGCTGCAATGGTACACCTGTGATGTGCTGCTGTGTTATGTGCCAGCGACCAAGCCAAAGAGTACCACCAGAGGTGAAGAGGTTAGGTCCGATGTAGATCTGTTTGGTGGAGAGATCGCCTTGTGAATCGAGCTGATAGTAGGCTAGGACTCCTGAAATAAAAAGGTAGACATCGTTGTAAGGTTTGTTGCTTTGGCCTGCGTGTAAAAATTGCAGCTTTCGTTTATCTGTAGTTTTTTGAAAATGCAAGTAAAATAAACAAAAACAAAAAAATGATAAACGTTCAAAGTAACAACTACTGGCAAAAAAATGTTATATCCCCAATACTTAAGTCTAGTACTACAGTGTAAATGTACACTTTATAATGTGCAACTAATACTCAAACAAACTTCTAAATAATGTTAACAGATCTGTCTCCGTGGATTGGCACTAGCCGAGGACTGCATTTGGCTACGGCAGGTTTAACTGTCCAACCTTTCAGTGGGTATCGCAGTTTCTTCTTCCGCCGTTGGCTACTAGGAAGAATTGCCTCTCCTCTTGTATTATAGTGGAGCTACGTTCTAAGGTTCGAACACTGCGATCCTCTCCATCAATTGAACTGATTTCATAAACAACAGCGCAAATAATTTAATCATGCATTGAAGGGTTTTCATTGGTAACAAATTTACAGGAGAAAAATGTTTGTTGACTCCCCTAAACAAATTCGCCAGTTGTAAGTCCCAGTGTGTTTGCCTTAATGCTATCGTCATTTGGCATTCCCCAACTATCAGTTTGGACAATCGTGATTTCACTAAAGAGAAGTGAAAATTCAAACTGTCGGACCTAACAAAGGAACAAGTACAAACAAGACACGTAACAAATTCAAGCCAGCTTCACTTACCTGTAGCCGAACTGTATGCAATGGACACTTGTACCCAGGTTGCCAAAGGAAGTGTAATTCCTACGTCATACACAGTTCTGCCCACGTGTACTTTAACCTTGACATCATTCACAACGGCGAAGGTAAATTCTTTGGCATAACATAAGATCGTACCTCCATAAGCATGGACTCTGACAAACAGCTGAAGTGTAAAGTCTTTTCCTTTGGTGAAAGAGGTGTGTAGTGTACCACTGGATGCCACTGTACCATTAAACTTCAATGCATATCCATTCGAGGTTATTTCTCTTCGCTCTTTGTAGCTGGTGTAGTCGAATAAAAACAGTGAGTCAATGACGGAAACTTTCCATTGGGAGCTGAAGATGTCGATGATTACCCGTTGTGAAATACTCTGCCCCCAGAACACTGTACCCGTGCTGTTTGTAAAATCGTTTTCGATGTTTGAATCACAGGAGGAACAAAGGCCCGAAGCTACGGTGCAGAATTGAGAAACAGAAGTCATCTCGAATGATAAATACTTTTGCGAGGCTTCCACTCTAAGTGTTATCGTTCCAGCCGCTTTATTTACAATTTCATACCCCTGTGGAGATGTTTTGTGAAACCTAAAGTCATTTTCCAAGTCAAAAGTGGTGGTGTCCGTTAGCCTACTGTTCAACCACACCAATGCTTTTCCACTACCATCGAAAGAGGCTCTTATCACCAGACTCGTGGAACCGGTTTTTACTGCCAACGACGAAATACAAAACGAACCACTAATGCAAGGGATTTGACGGATCTGCGCGGTGAAGTGATTGCTCTTTAGTAGGTAGAATTCTCCGTAAGTTCCAAAGGTGTATCCAACGCCATCAAATGTTGTGTAATGTGCTGCACCAAAACCTTGACAAGTAAAGTTGTCTGGGCGGCTTCTATTTCCTCCGAGTGCGAGAGAACAATCAGCTCCAACCCATCCTGGACTGCACAAGCTGCAATCGCTGGTGACATTTGACGGAACTGGGCAGTTACATTTTCCAGTGATGTTATTACATGACGCTTGGCCGCTACAAGGTGAATAGTATCCGCCAGGACATTCTTGCGTGCAGTTACCACCGAAAAACCCTTTCATGCAGACGCAACTGTCACGTTCTGGAAGGCCAAATCTACAGAGTTTCGCACAGCTCTGCCCGTACCATTGTGGGAAGTTAACAGCAGATACATTGTCACATAGGCTCTGAGCATACCACGACGATTGTTGGTGGAACAATTGATAGAAATCCGAAACAGCCATTACTGACCAATATGCATAACTATCATGATTGCCTCGCGTTACAGATGCCACACACGACATGTGATAGAGCCAGAGAGTTTCGGTGTTTAGCATGGTGTACTGTGCTCTTAACGAAGAGTGGAAGATAAGGTCGTAGCATTTCAGCTCTACATTCATCCAGTTGCTGCCAAATCTGAAGCTGTACGCTTTAACAACATCAAATGAAAATTGCTGAATTTGAGCCGTCGAGAACAACCATGTTGGTCCATGCCAAACGCCCGATTGGAATGTTATGTGGGCGCTCGAAACGCAGTCATACGCCACTGTACCGTAGCCTTCATTGAACTTCCAAAGACTCGCAAGATTTTGAACTCGTGTGGTGCAGTCCAAGTTTCTTTTCCAGTTGGCCGAAATCGATAACGGGTCTAGCTTTTGGTTCCATATTCGCAGCTCGTCAATTTGTCCAATGAATCCTTCTTTGAGTGGTATTCCTAGTCCAGAAGGAGGGGGCAAGCAATAGCCTAGGGCCAAGATCCCTCCAGGTTGAAACACGTTCACACTACTCGTGATTGGAAAGTTCCGACTGTGAGCACGACCAGCGTCGTCTATGTGGTAGAATTGAAGGATGCGCGTTGATTTAGACCAAACGAGAGCAATTTGATTCCATTTGTGTATTTCAATTACAGCCAAGGTGTCCAGAATGACGTCTTCGTACCGTAGTTTTATCTTCCCAGATTCCAAAACTATGGCAAACATCTTTGTGGTCGTGTACGAGATGAGAGTACCGTTTTGGCTCTCTGCACGAACCATAAATTCGATAGTGATGTCTGAAGCGGAGAAACTGAAGATGTCCCCAGTTTGGGCGCCAGCGTTGTTGAAATACAGAGCGTAGCCTCCACCGTAAAGATCTCTATGCTCATGGTAGATATTGATGTCATAGAGGAACAAACTGTCTCTAGCCCACACAAGCCAGGATGGACCATAGAATTTATGCAAGTACGACTGCGTGACATTTTGCGCTGTAACTACTTCACCATTTCTGTTGGTTAAATCGTCAAATGGGTTGACATTGCAGCTACCCCAGAGCCCCTGAGTGGTCTGACAATACGTTTGGTTGTCAACACGCAAATGAATATCGAGGTATCGGTTGTACAACCGAACAATAAGCTGAACACCATAAGTCGAGGAGAGAACGAACTGCAGGCGCGAGGTGCGTTTAAACGTAAACTTGTGATTTGCTGGTCCAAAGTTAAATTCGAGAGAATATTTTATTTTACCGTTGACATAGATAACAGGTTCGTCTTGGGTTGCAAACCTTGCATGAACTAGTAGAGTATGTTGTTCGACTCTCACTGCTACAGCGTTGAAGCATGAACTTGATGAAAAGCATGTCACCATGCGAGCTTGGACTTCAAAGGACGAGGACAGTATCAAGTGATATTCACCATTTCCCAAAAACCTGTATCCAGTTCCGTCGAGCGTAACAACGTAGCCATGCCCAAATGCCGCTGCAGTACGGTTATTTGGACTTTGAACGATGACAGAGCAATCAGCACCGTGCCAACCTGGTGAGCATGTAGTACAGTTCACGTCGCCTCGCCAGTTAGGATCACATAAGCACAAACCTGTAGTCTTGTTGCAGAGGCCGTTGTTAGAACATGGCGCTGATGGCCCACCCGGACAGTCATGCTGACATGCTAAGCCCCAGTGTCCATCGCGGCATGAGCATGTGTAGGATTCGCTTGACACCTGGAGTGGGAAGACAGGTATATTAACTATTGGGGACCTCAGTGCATACCATATTTATCCCACAACATATAACTATACGGATGAACAGAAATTTCAAGAGCTGGTGTTTATGCTCTGAATTTTTAATCTATTCCACGGCCATCGCAATCACGTTTGTAGGCCCTCGTCACTGCAGTGTTTCATAGCATAGGTATGACAAAGTGGACTGGTGACCTGGGCTTGAGATTTTCCAGTCTTCTACGGAATCTTCGGACTTTTTTAACACTTTTCGGAAAAAAAAGGAAAAAAAAAAAAACAAGACCAGAAACGTTAAAAGAAAAACCATGCTGGTCTGCAGCCTCATATGCACTTAATCTTAAATTCGACAATACCTAACGGAACCTAACGAGTTTGATTGTGATTTCATAATCACTTTAATACAGCGATTTTCACTTGACCTTGAAATGACTCCGTGCGAACAAAAAACTGTGCGTTTAACTTTCCTTTTGGTTTGTTTCCATCTCGATCTCGATATTCCTCTTGGACGTTACTCAGTTTTGGCAATCCTGTGATCTGTCTTGATCAATCTAACAATCTGTTTTATATTAGAGTGTTCTTTAGAGAGAAAACGTACGCATGCAGTTTTAATTCGATTTGTTCATTTTACCTATCTTGTGGCGGATGAAACAAAACGCGAACAGTCACGGAATTTGCCAGAAACCATTTTTCAAGGTCAAACGAAAATCGCGCTGTTAATTGTTGGTTCCTGCTTTCAACTTTAGAGTGGTTTTCAGACGTTAGCTTTGTTGAACAAAGTAACTACTCTGGCTGATCATATTAGTCGTAAATAACACAATGAACCAGTCAAGATATGAAGTGAAACACGACACGGAAAAATGCGTGCGAGCAAGTCCCGATAGATTTTGGTTGTACTTATCAGGAGCAAATATTTTGAAAAGTATAATGAAGCTAACTCAAAGCAAATGCAAATAAGATATGGCTAAAGGCAATTTAGGCAAGGTTAACCTCGTGACAATGCAGCACTGGTCAGTGGTAGATTCCCTTGAAAACATGCGATGTTTGGGGTGGCCCTTGGGGTTTTCAGAGGCTGATCAAGTATCGTGTTTTGCTGACCAGCAAGTCACGTTGCTGGTCTTTGCGGTTCATGCAAGCCAGTTTGAGATCTTTAATCTCCACATTCGATTGACAATCGCTCTCTGAAATAAAACAGTTCCAACACTAACACCAAGATACTCCCACTTACATTGTTAGCCGGAGCTGAGCTGTCCGTGCATCTCATAGAGTGAATCAGTGATGAGTCCACCACCGCTGCCTTTCTCTCATTGGATACTGGAAAAGCTAGAACCCAGGCTATCGGGTTGGAGTCTTGCAGTCTGTAAGAACAAAGAAAGAAAAGGTAGCTACAGTCTTAAAGGTGAAATTATATTAAAAACTTTATCTTATTACAAAGTAAACGAGGACAACACTTTTTTTTTTTTTTTGCTCGCAATTATTTCAACTATATGGTGTGCAATTACTTTAGTGATAAAGTTGGAGATTGCTGTTCATTTATTGTACCATTAGGTTGTTTAATTTACAGAAAAGCACGCACGTATACAAAGGTTTGTGAAAACGGGTAAAGTCAAAGTTCAAGACGCATTTGTATACCATCTTTGATTACCGATGGATAATTAAAGTAGATTACAAACGTGTTTCCAAAGTTTTAGTTCTCATATAAATGGAACATTAGGAATTTATCTTCTGCTCTCATCATCTTATTGGCTTTTAAAAAAAGTGTAGGTGAAAACTTGGAAATTAGCTAAATTGAATTATTCTCGCACCTCACTCTGAAAACCTTGTCGTGCCTCCCAGGAACAAACTTGCTCGGTTGCCCATAATTTTCAGTTGCTAATGGTATTAGGTTACTAGTTCCATTTTCCGATCCGCTTAATTTACGAACAAATCCAGCCAGTCCACCAGGAACGATCTCTAGATAAGGTCTGGCGAAGAAATTGTCTGGTCCCACTTCTAGGTACACGTTGTGAGGATTTTTGTTGTTGTATCCAAACCAGGCGAACACCGCGCCTTGATCAGTGCTGTTTATGCAGTTGACGATTGGTTCAATTGGTATTTTTCCCCCCTCCCCGTCAAGTTCATCACGGTATTGAGCATGCGCAGTGACACAGTCAATGTCACATCTCTCTCCTACGTGCGCGCCGTCGCAGGAAGTACAGGTTGGTAATCCCCAACCGAACACACAACGGTCGCAGGCTGATCCATTCCAGTAACCTAAGTTGGAGTCATAGTGACACGTGCAGATATCTTTGTTTTGCCCTGTTGCGTCGCCATGGACACAATAAACGTTGCAACCGACTGGCCAGCCGATGTAGTTTGTAATGCATTTATCACATTCAGATCCTGTAAACTGCGGTAAACACCGTTCGCATGAACGCCCGTCAAAACCATGGTTACACTTACAGGCTGGTAAGTTGCCTTGTAACGTACAGTACCCTCTGTTGCTACACATAGGCTGACCAGGGCAAACGAGTTTACTGCAGTCATCGCCGTCAAAGCCTTGATTACAAAGGCACACAGCCTTTGCGGGGGATCCCTGCTGAACACAGGCGCCTCGTCCGCTACAGTCTGGTTCACCTGGGCAGTTTAAGGTTTCGCATGTCTGGCCCTTCCATCCTGCATCACATTGGCAAACATCCTGGCTGCAAGTCCCCTGTCGAGAGCATTCGATATCACAAGCTAATCCACTGAAACACGGGTCACACTTGCAAACCACACTGTTCGGAGGATGTTCATGGCCGTTTATACACGGAAATTCACAGGCAGGACCCATTGTATTACTAGTACAGTTCACGCAGATCGGTGGATCAACCCCTCCATAACAGGTTCCAAGTGCATTGCAATCTGGCACTCCGGGGCAATCGGGAATATCACAGCCAGCTCCTTTCCATCCGTTAAAGCAATCACACTCTTGTGTAACAAGTAGACAGACGCCATGTCCAGTGCAGTCGACACCTATGCCTGGACAACCCACTGTTTCACACTTAGGTCCTCTCCATCCGCTATCACAGACACACTTACCCTGGTCACACTTGCCGTGACCGTTACATTCCGTACCACAGTCCACTCCAGTGTGGCAGCTGTCACAGCTGCAAGTATCCCCAGAGGGTGACTTCACGACTGTGCCATTAATGCAGCGTTGCTCACAGCCTTCTCCCATGTAACCAGCATCACAAGATGCACAAACCGGAGGATCGTGAGAGATTCCATCGCACAAACCATGGCCACTACAGTTCCCACCTCCTGCACATTTAGGTATATGGCAGCCTCTTCCAGACCAACCAGGTCGGCAGTAACAGATGCCAAGAGCAGCGATGCAAGACCCATGTCCTGAGCAGTCAGAACCCCATCCAGGGCAACCCTTGGTGTTACAAGTGGGACCCCGCCACCCTTCAAAACCACAATCACAGGCATCATTTGTGCAGTTACCACGTCCAGAACATTCTACTTCACACGTTACTCCACTGTAGCATCCATCACACCGGCAGAGATAAGAACCATCGGTTGTTTTCTGGGGCGTACCATGTTCACATTTGGTCTCGCAAGCTCGACCCATCCATCCCTTGTCGCAAGTACAGAACGAGGTAGACCCAATGGTGTCGCATTTCCCATGTCCACTGCACATTGGCGTACCAGGGCAAGCTGGCTGTTCACATCCCCGTCCAGCCCAACCTGGGTTGCAGTCACAAGTCTGAGTAGCGCTGTTACAGGTGCCACGCCCAGAACAGTCTGTATTGAAGAGACCAGGACAGCCTTTCTTTTCACAGTATTTTCCACGCCATCCTTCAAAACCACAGTAGCAATGACCCTTAGAGCAAGTAGCGTTAGGCCTATTGGAACAGAACACATCACATCCCAGTCCAATGTAACAGGGGTCACAATCACACACGGTTGGATCGTCTTTGTTTTGAGTACCGTTCACGCAAGGCAGTTCACAGGCTCTTCCTGCCCACCCTGCCTGGCAGTTGCCGCAGTAAGGGACCTCTGCTGGGATGCACTGGCCCCGGTTGTTGCAGTCTGGGTCACCCGGACAGTCCGTTTTCTCACAGCCAATACCTAAACCAAGAAAAAGTTTAAATCAACTAGGTTTTCCTAAAATTTCTACAGCCTGCAATAACGTTTAATTTTGCAGCCTCGCCACTTCCACGAGATACCAAAACATTTCATTATTCGTAGTTTAGTTTACTGTTTCTCTTTAGTATTTGATAGCAAGTGACATGTGGCAAGTGACGGCGTGAAGATAGTAAACCAACCCCAATTGCATTTTAGGAAGTTCCTATACCCTTCCTACCGTATTAGCCAAATTAACTGTAAGCCAACAAATCTTGTCAAATTAAGTAAAGTATGTTCGACTACAAAAACAAGAACGCATAGACCTACATTAAGAGATAACTTGACACAAAAATGACTGTAGAATGACTAGAGAACGTCCAAAAAAAATTTCTTCAAAATCATGAAATCTTTTTGTAACATTTGAGTCTATGAGTAAAGTCAAAAATGTAACTATCATTAAGCAGAACGTTCCCATGATACCGTTACTCCTTACAGTGAGATAGTAGTTAAATATCAAGTAATTACACTAACCACTCCAGCCTGGATCGCAGATACACGTTTGTGATGCAGTCAGACATTGTCCATGTCCCGAGCAATCTTTCTTGTATCCAGGGCACCCTTTCTTCTCGCAGAAGGGTCCTCTCCAACCCTGAAATCCGCAGTCACATTTTCCATCCACGCACAACGAACTATGATTTGAGCACAGCATGTCACAGGCAGCACCATTGTAGCATAGATCACACACGCAAATATGGTTACTAGTTGGAGTCCCAAATTGGCATGGAAGCTCACAAGCAACACCCATCCATCCTTTGGAGCAATTACACTTGGGTGCTTCATTGTCATTGGTTGGTGCAATACACGAGCCACGCCCATTACAGTCAGGCGTACCGGGGCAGTCTGGGATGTCACACGCAGGACCAGACCACGCAGGATCACACGTGCACTTTAAGTTGGCTTTGTTGCACGTGCCATGATTGCTGCAGTCCTTAGGCCACCCGGGACAGCTTGGGATTGCACACACGGCGCCTTTGTATCCTTGAAGTTTGTCACAGACGCACGCGTCGTTGACGCATGTGCCGTGCAATGAGCACTCCAGGTTACACCCAGATCCAGAGAAACACGGATGGCAGATACAGCCTGAAGCGTTGCCATAGTTAGTTCCATTCACGCAGGGAAGCTCACACATTTCCCCTGCCCACTGAGGCTCGCAGTTACACCTGTCATTAAGGAGAATTTAGTTACTAATATTACTTTGCAAACCCGAAAAGCGTCAACACTTTCACATTCTCGACCAAATAGATGAGAGCTCAAACTGCATGCACAGGGACAATTACCATTTCAACTTGCCGTCGCATCTGAATGTCTTTCCCTCGCAACTCAACAGCAACAAAAACGTTTGTTTACCCATGAAAAAAACTGTGATTTACCACAGAATAAAACAGCGTCCTTAACAAGGAAGGAGGTCATTGCATAATCTAGAAACGCACCTGGTTTTTGGATATTGGAGTTTTGGAGGAGGTAAAGGAAACTACGTGACTTAACTCGCTTTTAATTCATCTTTTTGTTTTAAGCATGCTTTGAAGCTTTACCGCTATTGCATTAACATGGACACACTAATCATCTCGCTCGACTGGCCAGCCGCCGATGTAGTTTGTAATGCATTTATCACATTCAGATCCTATAAATTCCGGTAAACACATTCACACGAACGCCTGTCGAAACCATAGCTACACTTACAGGCTGGTAAGTTGCCTGGTATTTAAGTTACGTGACTTGCCTCGATCTTAATTCGACCTTGCTTTGGAGTTTGCTGTGAAGCTTAACCACTGTCGACAATAGTAGGTACAGACAATAGCTAAGTATATACTATTTGTTAATCATATTTCACCTTCTTGGATTGGTATTGCTGCAGCTTCCATGGCCAGAACAGATAGGTTCTCCTGGACAGTCAGGCGTACTGCAATCATCCCCAGCCCATCCTTGGGCGCATATGCACCTCTGAGTATCCGTGTTACAGAAACCGTTTTGAGGACTGGTGCACTGCCCTGGGCATCCCGGAAGCTCACAATATTCTCCCAGATGAGCATTACCTGGCTCCTGGCCGCACTCACACTTGTTGTTGACACATTCGCCATGCCCGGAGCACTCACTCTGGCAACCACTCCCTGTGTAGCAGGGATCGCAGAGGCAAATGCCATCTTCGGCGCGGCCGTGAATGCAGGGGTCATTACAAGCGGGCCCCATCCACCCTGAACTACAGTCTGTGCATTCCGGAGTCACGCGGTTAGTTGCGTTACAGTGTCCACGACCAAAGCAGTTTGGAACGCCGGGACAATCCGGGAGGTGACATCCAACACCAGTCCAGCCTGATCGGTAAAAATATTTTATGTCACCGATTACATTTATGTTTCAAACCTCCAATCAACAGTTCTATAACACCCAACGCTTTATCAAAGTAAAATTCCTTTTTTGTGTTCCCCATATGTTAAAAATTATTACAAAGACGAGAGAGCATAAGAAAGTCTCAGGTAATAAGTTCCTGAGGCATATATCATTGTAAAGGTAACATCTTAAGAATACTCTTTCTAAGTAGTAGCTTTTTCCTCACTGTTTCTCTTTGACTGAGTATGAAATGATACAATTAATGACATAGACAAGTTTAATTTATTCCAAAAGGAAGATTGTTAGAGTAACCCACCGAAAAACAAAACAACACCTGTAGCAACTGTTACTTTGAACCAGTACTTAACTGCTTTCCGGATTAGTCTGAATGCTTGGAATGACTCACAGTTACCCTCCAGCATTAACTTGTACTGACGCAAAAGGGGAAACACCCTACGGTGTTATTTTTAACGAAAGTTAAAAGACTGATTTCCTGGGCCGGGTTGTTCGAAAGCCGCGCTAATCCACGATTAGAAGTTAATCGAGGCTTTCATCTCGCTCATTAAAAATGGTTTTTAAAGGCTAATTTCGAGCTTAAAGTAAAGAAAAATCTAAGTAAAAACTGTCGGCCAAAAATCATTTGGAAGAATCTTTATTGATTAGCAATTAAATTCGAGTCAAAGTTTGCGTTAATCCAGGATTAGCTTAATCGGGCTTTGAACAACTGGGCCCTTACAACTTAGCCACTGTTAAATTTATCTATTTCATTTGAACAAATTTGAAAACTTTTAATCGGTTTTAACAAAGGTTTAAGTTAAAATTCTGTTCATTGCCCTTCATGTGTAAGCCTAGTTTAAACCGTTTCTTCCTCACCTGGTTCACAAATGCACTTATGGTTTGAGCTGTCACATTTTCCATGCCCACTACAATCCTTCCCATCGGATCCAGGACATCCGGGCACTTCGCACAGGGATCCCCGCCATCCTTGAATTGGATCACACTTGCATTTATCGTTGAC
This sequence comes from Pavona decussata, assembly GCF_977016875.1. Lineage (NCBI taxonomy): Eukaryota > Metazoa > Cnidaria > Anthozoa > Scleractinia > Agariciidae > Pavona > Pavona decussata. Next base: position 2,837,787 of record NW_028145638.1, read on the forward strand.
GCAAGTTCCGTGTCCTGTGCACTCCACATTGCATCCGCGACCTGTGTAGCATGGATCACATACGCAGTTTCCACTGTCCATGGGTACCTGCCGTCCGTGCGTGCAGAGGTCCTCGCAGGCAGGACCCATCCAACCAGATATACAGTTGGTGCAGACGGGAGGGTCAGTAGTTGTGTTGCAGTGACCTGGAAATAAAAACCCGTGTCGTATTAGAAGGATTTAGTATCATGTGAACATTTTCAACGATCGTGGACTGTGAATGTGTCTTTACTTATCTTGTCTTTACTTATCTAATTTATTGTGGGGAGGATCGTAAAACATCCTCCCCCACTAGGCGTTCTCTCAATTCCTGAAACAGGCTACTGAGATGTGAATGGCTATTTTGGACGTTTTCTTACCCCTGTTTGCACAGTTAGGGTTCCCAGGACAATCCGGGAGGTGGCAGCCATCGCCAGCCCATCCATTCTTACAAATACACTTGTGCGTAGCACTGTTACACACTCCATGCCCAGTACAATCTTTTCCAATCCCTGGACAACCAGGATTTTCACAATATGTTCCACGCCATCCAACGTCACACTGACACACGTCATTGACAATCGTTCCATGTTCAGAACACTCGCTGTCACATCCTACACCGACCCAGCCTGGTTCACAAACACAGTTACCGCTATCCATTGGAACTTGTTGACCGTTTGTGCAAGGATCGTTGCAAGCCGGTCCCATCCACCCCTTGGTGCAGTTCTGACACTTGGGAGGATCCACAGAGGCGTTGCATATTCCTTTTTGAAAGCAGTTAGGGGACCCTGGACAGTCGGGGATTTCGCAGCCACTGCCGGCCCAGCCTTCGTTACAAGTGCAGACGTGAGTCGCAGAATTGCACACGCCATGGCCTGTGCAGTCTGAGCCGTCGCCAGGGCAACCAGGATTGTCGCAAAGATCTCCTCTCCATCCCACGTCACAGACACATTTGTCGTTTACCACCTTACCATGTTCAGAACACTCGCTATCGCAACCAACACCTGAAGAAAAAACAAGAACAAAATAATGGTAGAAGCAGTATAAGATTAAGGCAGAGCATAACTAGATAAACTTATAAAAACAAGCGAGTTACAGCATACGCCGATTTACAAGAGAAGTGTCTGTTCCCACGACCCACGATACACTAAAAATACCTACTGAGTCTCATGTTTAAGTAGAGATTCTTTAAATAACCTGTTCCCTACTATGAAGCGATTAGATAAGCTAAGGGGTATCGTTATTTCCCCCTGCATTAAATGTTAGTTCAGTGCAGGCTGTTCAAACATTTCTCTGTGTCCCCATTACAACTTGCCGGTCCCAGCGTTCAGTCCTATTTATAACACTTCAAAAAGGGACGCTTTTGGTACGGTCTTTAGGGTGGCTTTGTAGTCGTTGTTGTTGAAATTTTAGAGAGGAAGTCAACCTAGCAAATTACTCACTTATTGATTCAGTCAATCCGCAATTATCGCCCGTTCAACAGTCCAAATCTTCATTGGCCCAGAAAATATACTCGTTTTTATTGGCTCGGGAGATGAGTTGTTCATGAGATTATATATTGACCGGTACTGTTACATTGTTTTTGAGCGAAATAAACATTTGAGTCCCCCAAAATCATTCGAACCTGCCAAATAAGCAAGAAAAATGTAAAAGCATGTATTGATAGTCCAAAATTATGGTTTGTCTCACGATTGTGGATCGTTATAGTTCTATTACCTGAGTAACCAGGCCAACACTTGCACTGCCCGCTGTCCATGGGAACCTGTTCCCCAAACTTACACGGATCTGCGCATGCGGGACCCATCCAGCCTCGACTGCAGTTTTGACACTGAGGAGGATCAACAGAAGCATTACAGTATCCACGGTTATAACAGTTCGGTGCACCGGGGCAGTCTGGGATATCACATCCTAATCCAGCCCAGCCTGGGTTACACGTGCACTTGTGTGTAGCGCTGTTGCAGGCACCATGTCCCGTGCAATCAACACCTACACCAGGACACCCAGGAATTTGGCACACATCACCACGCCAGCCTTGTAGGGGATCACAATTGCAGATGCCTGAATCTGAACACGTTCCTCGACCCATGCAAAGAGAGTCGCAACCTTGACCAGCCCAGCAAGGATCGCACTTGCAGAATCCGCTGTCCATGGGTTGTTGAACACCATGGACGCAAGGATCATTGCATGCTGGGCCCATCCAACCAATAGAGCAGTTAACACACTTTGACATCGTGGCGTTTATCACTGCGCATGTGCCTCGGTTGTAACAATCCGGTTTACCTGGACAATCAGTTTGGCTGCAGTCATCTCCGGTCCAACCAGGGTTACAGAAGCACGTTAGGAGTGCGCTGTTGCAGATACCATTTCCTGAACAGTCGTTTGGACACTTGGGAACTTCGCAGAATTTACCCTTCCATTTGCTTTCACACACACAGGTGTCATTACCGCACGATCCATGTCCAGAGCATAACGAATGGCAGTGCGTCCCAATGTAGCAAGGATTGCACTTGCACTTTTTCCCGATGCAGTCTCCATTTCCAGAACATTCGTACTTACAGTCATCACCGGTAAAACACGGGTCACACACGCACTTCCCAGTCACGCTACACCGCCCGTTTCCGTGACAGTCACTTGTTGCGTTACAGCTATGTTCGCATCGATATCCAACATAACCAGGATCACAGATACATCCTCCACTCTCCGAGCACTGCCCGTGACCAAGACACGTGATTGATGGGTCACATTTGTACGCACAGTTCACTCCGTAATACCCTACATCACACGTGCATTTCCTTGTTTGTGACAAAAATGATCCGTGTCCACTACAGTGAAGATCGTTTTGACAAATCTGCCCAGATCCTCCTCTGCCAGCACTCCCGCTCCCTGCCGCACCCCCGGATACATCCCTGTTCCGTACGATGTCCCTTCTGATGTAATCAGGGGAGAAGTGACCAAGGTGCCCACCACCTCCTCCGCCGCCATAGTAGTACCGATGACTGATGCAATGCACAGTGCAGCATTCAGACCTATAGCTGCCGGCACCCCCTTTGGCAGTAAGATGGCCGTGTCCTGCAAAGTGAAGGAGAAAAAAATTGATTGTCAAATTAAGAGTCCGTAACTATTTGATTGTTTTAGTACACATGTAGCCCAGCTCCTTGAATTTTTGCAGGCTTTTGAATTAAAGTTGTCAGGTTCTTTCGCTGAATAATGTCTTGAGCGTGTAATAACGTCCCCAACAAATTGCCCAGTTGTGTAGTCATTTTGACCCTTAGGTTGTGGTTTTGTTTTTCATTTATTTCACTATTTTACCTCTTCTAAAACATTCTCGCTTAAGGAGAGAAAATGCGCGGCTATTTTCAACATGGCAAATGTTCTCAAAATTGACGCTTTCTCCACGCTACTGCTGTTCCTAGGGGAATATTAACAGTACTGAGTGCAATTAAATGTTAATTTACCTTCTGTGAGCCAATCAAAATCATGTTATTTTTCAGTCATATAATGAAGTAAGTTTTTTCCATTACCTTCGAAGTGTCTTCCAGCAACACGCACGGTTCCCCCGCTCGCTCCTCCTCCACCACTGTCGCCATTAGATCCATCTGATTTGATCCATCCATCAAGGTCTAAGAGTTTCTCCACGCTAACGTACAGGACGCCTCCACCAGAAGCAGAACTTTTGCCTCCGCCACTTCCGGCCAGCACAGCGGTACAAGGATGTTCGTAAGAGCTCCCTGAAATTAAAAAAATTGACAATCGTTTTCGGGGAATTTATTAGTTGTTTATTAGTTAACAAGCTTCTCAAACTTATTAATATTTCACTAGCGTGATGAAAGTTTGTTAAATGTGATCAGCGTAAAAAGCTTTAAGGACTGCAGATTTTTGGAATGAAAATGACACGTACACTACTGTTATTCGATGGCAGAGCCCGAAAAAAACTTAAGTCTGGGTCCACCTGAGCGTTCAACAAAATTGTGTACAACAACCTATACATGATATTTTGCACGACAAAACGTGTGGAGATTCGCCAAAAAAAATCGGTTCGACGTTACGTACACAGTAAAATGTGCTGTAATCAGTGTTGACCCATTTCAGAATATTACTTCGTAAATAGTAAAAAAATAGTCGGTCAAGTCCAGGGACCCACACCCAGTTGATCTGTAGTTAAATGCGTTTTACTGTGCAGTATTACTCCGCAGTTTGATGCTGGGCATCAAACAAGGCGGCCGTAAGGAATGGGAACGAAACACAAGTCCTTCTACCTCCATAGCTGCTGGAACAACTGCTACAGCCAGTGTAGTATCCCATGCCGCCACGTCCGCCATGGCCCGCCCCGGCTTGACCAGAGCAAGTTGTCCGGCTCCCAGGCCCCTGCTGAGCTGGCCAGCCAAGACCTGTTCCATCAGTGGTGGAGTCAAACTCAAGACTGAAGTAGTCTGTGTACACATTAACAGCGTCGGCTTTGAGTGAGCCAGTGTACTCCAAGGCGGTTTCAAACATGTGAAGATGCACTGCTTTGGCTGAGACGTTCTGGGTTGAGCTTTGGATCTTAAGAGTCCCACCCAGGGAAACTTGAAGCTTTTTAAACCAGTAATGGCCGACGTAAGGTGTGATGAGACCAACGCTACACGATGAACAAGCCGATGCACCCTTTTCGGTCATAAGCGCATACACATTTGAAGAGATTCTTAACACCTCAATGCCATGGATTTCACCGTTCACTGTCAATGCAGGTGACCCAGTACCGCGGATGGTGGTATGAAGCGGAAGTAAAATCTGTCCTCCTGTGTCTATTTGGTAGTTTACTCGGGCCTCGGTGCGAATACTGTGCGTCTCGACATATATTCTGGTATTTGGTAATGCATGCAACTTGCCAGTCTTGTCACCCGTAACTTTTTTGGCGTACAGCTCGACAACTTTTCCAGAAATCTAAAACAGAAGTACTGACCGTTACCGTCAAATACTGGTAATTGGCCGAGTAGATCCTGAAGAGCAGATAGCAGTATCTATACGGCATAGGTAAAAACTAATTTCTAATCAACATTCTATTTTCATACAGCACTTTTCATGCCAAACGATGTTAGATCTTTCAAATCTACATAATTACCTTACTAAGCTCTATGATTGGCTAAAAGATGTGTGCCACTTAGACGTAGCATAGCATTTTTTGAGACATGGTCTACAAGATGAAGCAGCTGAGTTGATGTTGCCGTGTAAAACCAAACTCAATCTAGATTTGCTCCTATCCGTTTCCCCCACAAGATGTTTCAGCAACATGCATTTTCCAGTCGAATTCGGATTTTAGTCGTCTTTTTTTTTTTTTTCATTTGTTTCTCTGTGAGTATTATGTTTGGCGAGAATGATCACCGCTCTTACCCAACACGATTTTGGGTGCAAATGCTTCATCGTTTGGCTCGGCCAGAAACGTATGTTTTCTAAAATAAACGCCTTCCTTACCTGTTTCAAATTCAGCGTTCCTTGTCTCACTAGATGAACTCTTTCAAAATCGTAAAATGCAGTGTTAGTCTCAGCTAGAGTAACCGAAAGAGTTCCTCTGTTGTTGTTATCAATCTGCAACAGTCGATATGGCTCTTCGCCCACGGTTACATTAACAAACACTGTCCCTGGACTGCCATGGTAACTCCTACCACTTGCGCCCCCTAGCGCACTCAAGGTACCTCCAAAAATGAAGCGCTCTGTCAGATACACTACGATGCGCCCTCCAGAACCAGCTCCTTCGTTACTGGGGCCTGAAACGGTAAGCGGACCATTTAGTTAAAGCTACTGCCGTTAGTTGCTTATGGTACTGTTTTTAAAATACAATTATACTGTACAATGTGTCTCTAACTTAATTTTTTCAGTCTGTGGTTGACGTCCTAAATTGTTACCATTAAAATAAAAGCTGGTCATAGTACTTCTAGTTGGTCCTGTTTGTTTCTCAATATTTTAGTTGCAAAATTAATCTAGACCCATTTTTTTGCGCATTCTCGGACACTTTAAGATAATTAAAAAACTTGAGAACAAATTACAAAGGTAGTGCCGTTAGGTTCCTATGGTACTGTTTGTTATACTGAGCAATGTGTTTCTAATGCTTTCAGTCTGTAGTTGACATCCTAAATTGTCAGCAATAAAATGAAAGCCTTGTTTATTCTCAATTTTTTATCATTTTTATCATTACTTCAGAACCTTTGTTTCTTTTCGTTCTCGCGGCGTTTTAGACAACGAAAAGACTAAGAATATTTAACTTTAAGGGCGAAAGAAATTACTTAACTTAAATCTACGGCACCAAACCTAATCTACGGTAGCAAAAAGTACCAAAATCTACGGTTGGATTCAAGCACTAAATCCTTCACGTTTCAACAACCTCTCCCTCTTAAAAATCTAATTACCAGAAGTAGGACAAGTTTTTCAGCTTGATCCAGTTACAACGCTGAAAAACGCTACAATCACAGCATTATTAAGAGACCCTAACTCGGGTATGAAAAACTTTGTACCCTCGCACAGCTAAGGACAACTCCAAAAACTCTTCGGAATCTCTTTTTCTTTTGGATCTACCAAAATTCAATTGTGATTCATTTGTTTTAATGTCAGCAAGCTTAGCCAAGCTTGTGTTATGTACGCACGCTTGCAATAAGAGAAAAAAGGAACATATTAAGCATATAAAGTGGAACCTCTCTTAAACCACTAGCCAAAACGCCCGGAGAGATGCCTCAAAGGGGAAGTTTCACTTTATTTACGTTTAACATTTAAACACCAACCTCCGTGACACTCAATGGTTCCATATCCTTTGAGGAACAAACTTTTCACAATAATGGCTCCACCGCTACCTCCACCAGAGGAGCTTGATGATGATCCAACACCATTGGCTCTGATTGTTCCTTCTACAATCACGTGACCGCCCGTGACAATATAGAGCCATCCACCCCCAGCGCCGTAGCCGCCACCGCTTCCTGGTTTGTCAGGCCAATAAATAGACCCATACTGAGTCCCTGAGGCTGCTCTCCCACCCGGTGAGGCGTGGCTGCCACCTGTATTTCCCGAACCACTACCAGGACCACTTCCGGCTGAGTAACCAGCGCCTGCTGAGTCTATCAAGCCTCCACTCTCTACAATGACGGAGTCGGCTTTCATGGTCACGTGATTTGTTGCCAGGACGAGTTGACCGCCTGTTGATAAATAGAAATTTGAGAAGAGAAATGCTACGTAAAAGGTTCCTTTGCAATGGGTCAATAAAATGCCAACACACCATTCACTGACTCTCGTCATAACAACAATTAAACCATAATCTATTTCGAGTTTTCTGAAAAGGAAAGGATCAGAAAATACCAAGAGAAACGAAAATGAACCCCGGGTTGTCGGTTAATGTCAAGAACAGAGTTAATTGTTGTACAGAATTAATATGTTGTACATGCCGAATCATTATCTGTTTTTAAGAGTAGACTTAAAATTTATTTGAATATTTATTGAATCAGTAGCCATCGAATTTTATCTAGTTCTAGAAATTTTAAAATATTTTGCAAGTTTTTAGTTATGGAAATTGCTTTGTACAGGGTTAACCTCACGATTTCCCTTTTCAGGATGTTTTTTTTGTATTGTGTTGTAGCCTCCTGAATAAAATGTTATGTTATGTTATGTTAACACAAGAAAGAGTTCAGCCAAGTAGAAGAATAAAGACAGAAATGACATGAAAATGCGCCAACCTTTCTTAACTGTTGTGTCCGCGATATCAAGCACAACCTCGACAGGGGTCATTTGTATCCTAACCACGCCGGCATTATTAACGATAAGCAGTGGAATAATTAAAAGCCCAGGTGTGAATGGATCAAATGGATTATCAGCCAGCCATTTAGACTCCTCAGGCAGCTTAGCGCTGTGAGCTGTCCCACCAAACTGTACCAAACCATTTCTTTCAAGAACAAGCTTTTCCACTCCGGTCATTCGTCCGTTGATAGTGGAGCTCTCGCCTCGTAGGATTACCTCCGTGGGAAACACGATCTCGGCGTACTCGTCCACGTGAAAGCCGCACGGAGCATCCATGTAGGTGTGAGTGGACTCCACCACAAATACGAACAAACGCTGGCGAGCCATCAGCTTAATAATTCCCGTTTTATCGCCGGTTACTTCGTGGGCGATGGCGGTCACATTTCTTGCGTTTTGTGGATGGTAGAAGATGACGGTGGAATGACCTGAGAAGACGAACAAAGTGACACTTTTAATTTATCTCAAAATGTCATGACAAGCAATTCGAACGTAGAAACCTCTGCTATTTGGATGGGGAAGAGGACAAGCACAAAGCAAACAGTTTTGAACAGTCATTTATTAGCTCAAAGAAATGGAAAAGAAGCTCTTGTACCCATTCATGGAGCTGTTAAGAAAATACACAAACTTCAGTGCCACGAAATGTAAATTTTCCACGTTTATCTAGGGAGCTTGGCTTTAAGATTTATAATCACACGGATTTCATGACAGAGCAACTCATTGCGGTTCATGTTAAATGTAATCTTAATTATTTTCCAAGAAGCGAGTGATCTGTTGGAGACCATTTGAAGCCGTATTTAACAATGTCACCAAACGGAACAAGCCCTGTTTTTTTTTTTTGGCAAGCCCTACTTTGCCATTTCTCAAATTAAAAGTTATCAAATTTGTTACGAACTTTGTCTCCAACGAATTTGTGAACTACGTTTCCCAGTTGGCAGATTGATTGGTTGAATGAAAATGCTAGCAGTTCTGAATTTCCCAAGTAACACTTGAAGCGCACTTAAACAGGATCTGGGAAATCATACCTTCCACCTGCATCTCATCAAACTCGTAGAAGACTGTCTGGTTCTCCATGATGACTGTTGGTGTTGCGACATTGTTGTTCTCATTGTCGACCTTCACCTTGGCATGTTCTGGTTTAAAGGAAGTTAAGTTTGCATCCGGGTTGTACTTCAGATCACGGTACTGCGGTCCGCGGCGACTCTCGTATTTGTAAACAGTACCTGCCGCGCCTGCGTTGTTCTGGTAGCCAGAAACGCTACCACCAACGGAACGAAATTTACCTGAAAAACGCCAACAAAAAGACATCAAATGATTTTCTCAAAGGGAGAACAAACAAAGACACAGTGAAACGCCTGGAACACCTTGAAAATTTTAGTCCATCTTTTTTCCAAGTTGAAAACATTTCCATACAATAACAACTGAACTATTGTTTTTCGGTTTCCTTTGATTCCAATGTCTTTTAGCTTTTAAAGTAATTTCCGAAAATAGGTCACAGCGAATAACATCAAAATTTGTCTTCCATTATCAATGCGAAAGACTGTTATGTACATGACATTTTTTCACCTTAACAATGTACTTTCCGATCTCGCGTTCAAATCGCTAACGCTCTTCAAAATACTATATCTAGAGTGCACATTTAACTCTTAATTAAACCTTTCTAGGTCTAAAGCTGATGAAAGGGACTGCATACCACCAAAATTATTCTGGAAGTCAACATGAACTCCAATCCTGCCGCCTGCGCCTGCTCCACCACTGCTACTGCTGTCCCCACCATTGACATTGATCTCTCCATGTCCAGTAGCGTTAGTTGTCTCCACGAAAACACTACCCCCACTACCTCCTCCACCGGAACCACTTCCGCTCGTTCCTTTAGCGGAAATGAGGCCGTCAAGATGAATATTTTTGCCGACTTGCCACCACAAGGAGCCTCCACCTGACGAGCGATAAGGAAAAATAATGAAAGGTAACTTCAGCATTTAAAACATCTTTACCATATTTACCTTTAAATACGCTAACGCATTATTTTTTGTGGACTTTAGATCTCGCCAAGCCATGTTAAAGTTTTGCTAGTAAAATTCTTGCGACATGCTTTGATATCTGTACAAAAATTGACCAAACGAGAAAATTACAGAACACATAACATAGTTTTATCGCCAAAAATTCACCAGATCTTCATCGCCCCGTGGGGTAGATACTACCCTGGGTCGGGTTGTTCGAAAGCCGATTAGCACTAATCTCTGATTAAAAGTTAACCGAGGTTTTCATCTCGCTCGTTAAAGATGATTTTAAAGGCTCATTTTAAGCTAATTCTAAAGAAATGTCTTGGGCAAAACTAAGGGAAAAAAATCTTTTCGACGAATCCTTACGGATTAGTAAATATACTCGAATCAAAGTTCACGTTAACCCAGGATTAGCGTAATTGGGCTTTGAACAACTGGGCCCTGGAGTTTTGGGATGGCATACTCAGTGGATCCATTTTTCGTAACCCATTAATGCGCAATAAAGCAACATAAACGGCATTAGAGTATTAGAGATATGGCCAAAATTCAAACACTTTAGGAACATGGAAGTATTCTACAAATTGCAAGCCATGGTCGTCTTTTTTCTATTCTAAATTTCCCGCGTGCCAGTTTGGGATCTGATAACGTTACACGGTTATTGTTAGAAAAGCAAGGACTGTTTGTGTTTATTAATTGGACATAATAGTTTTCAGTTAATGACTTGTTAAAAATACTCGGAATATGTGAAGAAATTCGGCTTCAAACTAAATCTTCTGTTTAAGTAACAATTCTATTTTCTGGGTGTACATTTCCTGAAAAGTGATAATCGATTCCGATAATATCTGTCGTAAATAAATGAATTCAAACTTACCTGCTCCGCCGCTCCCAGATCCCTGTCCTCCGCCGCTGCCAAGAGACAGCGGTTTATACACAGAGCCATAAGCACTACCGCCACGGTGATTATTGTAGGATGTTCCCCCTTGACCACCAAATCCAGCGCCCGATCCTGTGCTTGCTGCAGAGGTCGACCCCGCACCAGGACCAGTGGCAGCCTGGTGTCCTGCACCATCCAGCATCACTACACCTTTAGTTTCCACCTCAGCAAAGGCAGAGTAAAACACCCCATGATTCACCTTCACGGTTCCTTTGTGGAGGACTTCAAACAGGGATGACGTCATTGAGACGATAACGTCATGGACACGGACAAGGTCCAATAGACCACCTTGTTTAATTATGATGTGCGCGTAAGAAGAGTTGCCTGGTTTTGTGATGTCAACATAAGTGCGGTTTTCTGTAATTGCTGTTTGCGCAGTTGATGCAATCTTCAGGGTTGCTCCGTCCTCGAGGAATAGAAAGTGTACACCAGTCATTAGGCCGTAAAGCTCGGATCGGACACCGTGGACGTGGAATTCCGCCGGAAGGACGATCTCCGCTCCCTTGTCGATGCGATAGCTGCAAGGAGCTTCCGTTCTGTTGGTTTCGGATTCGATGACTTCCACATAGATTGTCTGGTTGACTTTCAGATGGAACTGCCCTGTTTTGTCCCCAATGAACTTGTGAGCTATCACTGTAACTTTGGTTTCGTTTGGATGGTATACGATGAGTCTTGAGTAACCAGTAAGCTCCACCTGAGTAGCAAAAAAACTAGAGTCATACTGGAGTCATCTTGTGCTCACGAGTGCACATAACAAGACGATGGAACCAGATTAAAATATTTATCGCTCTATGACAAATGAAACAGCATCGGTTTCAAAGATTATTTAACAATTCTGATTTTAATATAATACAAATATTTTATGTCCATCAACACTTGAATCTCTTGACTCAAACCGCGAATTATGTGACGGTTTTTTCAAAACCGCTTAATGCTGTGAACGAAAACTTAGTTTGACAGTTCTAATTTAAGTCATACATTGATGAGTACTGTTTTAAGCTATGTAGAAATGATCGTTATGGTGACAACTTATTTTTAAGATAGGGTTCAACACTATCTCAAATTCGCTCTCCTACTCGCTCGAGCTCTCATAAGCGCCTCGCGCTTGGTTTTTTACCCACCCGAGAAAAAATATCCTAAGCTCGACATGAAATGAAGTCTAAAGGGGGCCTTAAGTCTGTGAACGAAAACTCAGCGTGACGGTTTAAAGGAATGCTCTATATTTACGAGTACTTTTTTGTGGTTCTTTGCATTACACTGAACAGCATATATGAAATGTTCGTTAGGGTGACGTGCCTGGCCTTCACAAGTATTTTGCTACGAAGTTATTTTTAGATGACAAATTTGTTCTTTGGCGCTCTAGATCTAAGACCCTGTTCACGAGTATATGTTTCCGACTTCAACAGTTTTTGCTTTAAAAGGGAGATCACTAAAGAGTTTGCACGGTCCTCGGTCCAGACTTGAACGATCATGGGAAATATGGCAAAAAACGGAGGGTTTGGAAATTACGTTGAAACATCGGGACAGGTCGTTATAAAAATAGTTATATCGTTGTAAAGTAAGGATTTTCCATAGCTTTCGGGTTGACAGTGAAACGAACGAAGACAAATACCAGTAGAGGAAACACTTTTGGAAAAGTATTCTTAAAAATCTTCGTTTTCAAGTGAGAATGGATGTTAAACATTTGGATGAGGCCAAAGAAGGGGTCTGATTTAATAAAGTCAGGGCCCCTTTGTAAGCCACTTTCGTGAAAGGACTTCCTTCCAAAATATTAGTAAATAAGTTATTATTATAATTTGCTCTAACCTCATCAAACTCGTAATCTGTTGTCCCTTCTTCCATCAAGACTGTCGCCTCTGGAACATCCCTTCCTTCATTGTCCACGTGCAAGTAAGTGTGATCTACAGCCAGGAAAGTAGTGTTTGTCTCTTTCATGTATTTCAAAATGCGGTATTCAAGTGGACGGTAGTTCTCCTCTTTGTAAATGGTCCCTGCCGGTGCGCTATAGGTGTTACTACTGGGATTTATTCCGCCACGATCAGTAAACTTTCCACCGTACGTATACCTCCAACGGCAATGTATTCCCACTCTACCCCCGGATCCCCCGCCTCCTTGGTTACTAGCATCTCCCCCAGTAACAGCGATTTCTCCATGTCCAGTCATATTTGTTGTTTTGATAAGAATACTTCCTCCGCTGCCGCCTCCAGCATGGCCACCTGTTCCTTTGCCACCTTGAGCTGAGATAAGACCATTTAATTCAAGTCGTTTTCCAACTTCCCACAGGAGTTGTCCACCTCCGGTACCTCCTGTTCCCCCACCATTTCCGCCTCCGCTGCCAAGAACCAAGGGGCGATAAACCGAACCATACGCTGGACCACCTTCACGGGCACCCCTCCCACCGTGTCCTGCACCACGACCAATCCAGTAAGAAACAGAAAAGCTGTTTCCTGCCCCAGGCCCTTGCTCGGGCGGATGGCCTCCCATGTCCAAGTTGAAATGACCTTGACTGTCCAACCAAGCAAACGTGGATAGCATCTCGCCGTGATTCATGCTCAGCTTTCCTCGATATTTTACTTTCAAAATATCGCAGGTTATTCTCAAGAACCCCGTGTTTTTACGAAACTCGACATCGCCACCTTTCTTGACAACAATAACGGCAAAGGAAATATTACCCGGTTCCGACACTGCAATATAGTTTTTGTTTTCTATCAGGGCCGTTTGCACGGTTGAAAAGAAATCTGCTACAGCGCCCTCCGAGACCAGCAAATCCCGCACACCAACGATCATTCCTTCATAGATAGACCGAGTACCATGCATATGAAACTCAGAAGGTAAAATGATCTCTGCTCCAACATCAATCTTGTAGCTACATGGTGCTTCAGTTTTGTTAGTTTCCGACTCTATGTACTCTACAAAGACCTTCTGATCTTGGCGGATGTGAAACTGCCCACTCTTGTCGCCTATAAACTTGTGCACTACAGCCGTGACATTGACATTTCCTGGGTGGTACACCACAAGACGTGAATTTCCGGTTAGTTCCATTTCATCAAATTCGTAGTAAGTGGTGTTTTCCTCCATAAGTACAGTGGCCCCTGGTACAAGCAAGCCGTCATTGTCGATGTGCACGTAAGTGTGATCAACAGCCAACATGGTGGTGTTTGTTTCCTTCATGTACTTGCGGTGACGGTATTCAAGAGGCCTGAAGTTCTCTTCTTTGTACACCGTACCAGCAGGCCCACCATACTTACCACTCTTGCCTCCGTGATCTGTAAACTTCCCACCGTATCTATATCGCCACCTGCAATGAATTCCAACTCGTCCACCCGATCCTCCACTTCCAAGGCCAGTGCCAGAACCGCCCGGGACAGAGATCTCCCCATGACCAGTCATATTCGTTGTAGTAATTAAGATGCTACCTCCACTTCCACCACCTGCGCTCGTTCCTTTTCCGTCCGTTCCTTTTGAAGAGAGGAGCCCGTTTATCTGAAGTCTTTTGCCAACAATCCAGAAGATGGACCCACCACCGGAGCCGCCTACTCCTTGTCCATTCCCTCCCCCGCTACCATACATCCGAGGGGTGTAAACAGAGTCATACGGGATCCCACCTTCACCAGAATCTGTCTTTCCACCTTCTCCACCGTGACCAGCTCCGGAGCCAACATTGTTTTGCGTTATTCCACGCCCTACACCCTCTTCTGGTCCAAATCCTGTGCCGTCCAGAATAAGACTGCCTTCGCTTTCAATCCAGCCAAACGCCGAGTAAATATATCCATGATTCATGTTCATCCGCCCTTCATACTTGATCCTAAACTCGGAACATCTTAAGCTTAACGTGTGGTTAAGAATACGGCTGAAGGTCATTTGCGAGTTTCTTTCCACGGTAACTGTAGCAAACGAGAAGTTGCCTTTCTCGTCTATCTCAACATAACGGCGATTCTCGACTCTAGCAGTCTCAGCGGTGGAAGAAAACTCAACAAAACCACCACTTGCGATGATCAAGTCTTCCACTCCAGTGATACGTCCCTCAATAATGCTTCTTGTCCCGTAAATATTGACAATAGCCGGAAACACAACTTCAGCTCCTTGATCAATCTTGTAACTGCATGGTGCCGTGGTCTCGTTGGTTTCAGACTCGACGACTTCCACGTATATCGTCTGATTCACTCTGACGTGAAACCTTCCCGTGCCGTCACCAAGGAAATGGTGAATGATAACAGTGACATTAAGACCTCCCGGTGGGTGTCTAACCTGCAGATTAGCGTGTCTCGTCAAGAACAGTTCATCCAGCTCATAGAACAAATGCTCGCTCTCCAACAACATCGAAGACATGTCGGTTTTACGATCTTCGTTGTCAACTTGCATGTACCTGTGAGTTGCAGTAACGTACGTCTTATTCGTGCTTTTGTCATACTTCAAGTCAGCATATTGTGGTCCACGAGCAGTTTCTTCAACATACACCGTACCCGCTGCAGCGTAGGTTTTTCCTCCACCTCCGTAAGCTTTGAACGCGCCTGCATACTTATGCCTGAACCGCACATGCGCAGAGATACGACCACCTGAGCCACCAGATCCACTCGGACCCGAACCATCTCCTCCCATGACATTTACTTCTCCATAACCAGTAAAGTTTGTTGTCTCGATGAGAATACTTCCTCCACTACCCCCGCCAGCACTCGTACCAGAACCGTCTCTACCTCGCAAGGTGACAAGTCCATCCAGCTCTATCTCCTGTCCAATTCTCCAATGAAGCATCCCTCCCCCAGAGCCCCCCTTTCCTTGTCCATTGCCTCCACCACTACCAAAGTGAAGTGCGCGGTATATGGAACCATATGGTTCTCCTCCAAGCTGCCCCGCCTGATAAACACCACCTTCACCACCATGGCCTGCTCCAGAGCCAATCATGTTCTTCGTATTGCCAGAACCAGGGCCCAACTCTGCTGGGTGGCCAGTGTAGTCCAAGACAAGTTTGCCTTCGCTTTCGACCCAAGCCCATGAAGAATCGATCTCACCGTGATTGATGTTAACTAACGCGTGGTACTTAAGCCTGAAAATAATCGCAGTAAAGACAAGCGTGTTGTTGATTCGTGAAAATTCCAATCGCGAGCCTTTCTGGACATAAACTTCAGCAAATGTGATGTTACCAGGTGTTGTGAGGAAACGAAATTCTCTGTTTTCTTTAATACCTAAAACGCAATTTTGAAAAAGATAATCACTCGGTAAAGAAAAGACCTCAAGTTTGATATACTTTTTCTCTACACGCAAAACTTTTAAAGGTTTAAAAGTGCTGGTTTAATACTGGCCTTGCCAATTAAGCCCCAAAACAGTCCCTGGAAGTTGTTACTCAACACTAGTTTAACATTCTTGTAATTAAATTGGAAAGAAGAAATAGATTGATTGATTGATTGATTGATCGGTTGATCAATTGATCGTTCATTTGGTTGGTCGATGAATTGATGTATTGATTGAAAAAAAAATGTAATTTTGTTCACGTAGACAAGGAGCACCAAAGAGCTCCAGGTCGAATTGGAATTTTGGAAAAACTGAAGAACCCAGAGAAAAATCTCTCGGAGCAGGAACGGGACGTGAGCCTCACTGTTTAGCTTATAATATGACTAATTCAAAGTTGAAATCAGAAATGTACCTGTCTCACACACAAGTCAAAGACTTACATTGCAGCACTAAATAATCAGTATTCTCTTTTAATACTTTGGTATTCTTGTGTTTAAGTATTTTAGTACCTTAGTATTCTCGTATTTTAGTTATGTTGTTGTAACTTAGTTTCGTAGGGTTATAAGGGATAATACCGTCTTGACTGTAATTGTGCGCCCTATTGAAATAAAGTGTCATCGTCCCGGACAATCCGCCTTCCACCAATGTGAAAGGTGGGTGATCTCACCAATGCGCCATCCTTCCCCCCCCCCCCCCCCCCCGAAGGGTTGGTTGGTTGATTGATTGATTGATAGATGGATGGACGGATGGATGCATGGATGGATACATGGATGGATGGATGGATGGATGGATGGATTGATTGATTGATTGATTGATTGATTGATTGATTGATTGATTGATTGATTGATTGATTGATTGATTGATTGATTGATTGATTGATTGATTGATTGATTGATTGATTGATTGATTGATTGATTGATACCTGTCTGGGTCGTCGAGGCGAAAACAACATCGGCACCTTCAGCAACAACAAGGCGATGGACACCCACAACCAGTCCTTCAAATGTACATCTAGTCCCAAGAAGGGTCAAACTTGATGGGTAAACTATTTCAGCACCTTGATCTATCTTGTAGCTCACAGGAGCAACACTGTAACCTGTACAAAAATTTAGTGAAGAGGTTAAATGTAGAACTCGGTAATGTTATTAAGTAACTGCATTCAGTTCGTCATGGGGTACAAAAAAATATGAATCCCCAATGAAAGTCGAATCTTTGCTTCTATCGTCATAACTTGTTCGCAATGGTCGCTTTTCCAAGTGGTTAGATGCAATTTAGATGAGGTTAAGACAATGCGCTTGATCAGCAGTGACACCGCATTCCAGTATATGACATTCATGTAGCCTGGTTCAGGCGTTCAGATTGCACGGAGCGGCAGACGAAAATGGCGCGCGCAAAAGCGAACCTCCACACCTAATTATTGTTCGCTCGCGTAACAGTTTTCTTCGCGAGCACCTGTAACAGGCTACCATTTATCATCCTCAGGGGCTATTATTTGTTACATACGCTGAGCGTGCTTTTAGTTCAGATTCTACATCTTTGATGAACAAAACAAAGCCTTTGTTATTATCATTAGCATTTTACGTTACCAGTTTAATGGGGTTGCCATAGCCTTATTTTGCGATAGCGTTCAGATTGGCCCTTCCCACGTCTGGAATAAAATGAATCCCACCTTTTGAACTGGTCGCCACGTACTTTCAAAATATTGTTGCTACGTAAAAAAAATTAGCCTAACCTGTCTTAGACTCTACAACTTGAACGAACATCTTTTGGCCTGCTCTGAGGTGTACAAGGCCCGTGCGGTCTCCAGTGAAGTTGTGAACAACCAAACTCGAATTGCCGCCATGGATGTGAAGCACGCCGTGGTTTCTCATTTCTAGTTCGTCAACCTCGTAGTACGAGCTGTTTTCATCGATGATGATTGTTGCAATGTCGGGGTTGCGGTTGATGTTATCGATTGTGAGTTTTGTGAAGCCCTCGCCAAACACCGTGTTGTTGGGTTCGTTGATAAGGACTGGTCTGTGACTGAGTCCTTGATTGGTGTCCGTGTAGTACACAGTGCCTGCCGCTCCGGCTTTGAAACCTGCGAAGAGGGAGTTTTATAATGCTCGTTAGATATTAAATCTCGTAGATTTACTATCTTCGTTAATTCTCTCTGGAAGGCAAACAAAGACGAAAAATAAGTAAATCTGCAAAATTACTAGACCATCCATAGAAGACTTACTCAGAGAAGGTTAATGTTCTTATCTTGACGACCGTTGTAGTTATAGAGGAAACGAAAAAGTTGCGATAAACATGTCGATAAACACCAGGCGCCATCATAAAACTTGGTTGTTTGAAACCATAAAGTGGTTGTCCAACAAGTAAATAATTATTGTTTAGCACGCCACGAGCTACCCTGCAACTCAGCCGTTAGAGCAACCGACCGGTTATATGGAAGGGCATTTGTCCCTTTTTTTCGTGGATTTCAAATGTTCTCTATGCAGTCCGTAATGTTCTTCACAAACAAAATACAGTCTTCTTTCAAAACCAAGTTGTTGGAAATTCCTTGGCGACATGAGCTGAGCTTGCGAATTTTTTTGGAGTATTTTTTTAAACACAGTCAATTATGTAGAATAAGTCAACACTTCTACTACCCAAACATTTATTTACACATAGCCAATGCCGTAGAACGAGTCAACCGTTTCACTAACCTAAGCCTCCATAAGCTGTATACTGTCCAGAGTACTCTCGTAACCAAGCAACATGTGCTGCAATGCGACCGCCTGCTCCGCCGCCTCCGTTACCATGGCCACTCCCGCCATTAACAGTCACTATCCCATGACCGGAGAATTGTACGGTTTTGATTAGTACGCTTCCCCCACTACCGCCTCCACTGTTAGAAGTCCCGTTAGCACCCTCGCTTTCAATGATGCCATCCAAGTGAAGGGATAAGCCGATTTTAATCTATCAAAAGAAAAGACAATTTAAGAAACGCTGCGGTCGAGTTTTGACTTCACCATACAACCTATGCAGTAAAAACTAGTGCGAAGGTCATTTTCATTGCATGATTTGTACCTTGTACGCTTATTTCGCCAAGAAGGTCAACAAATTGTTAAGCTGCAAATTCAAAGTGCCTCTTTCAGCGACTCTTGTTCGAAAATTTAGCAGCGAAGAGAATAAAGAGAATAAAGTGTTTCTGTTTTGGGAATATCAGTCTGATAGTTGCCCCTTGGAAATTTAAGTCTTTTTAAAACTAGTTTATAAGTCCTCAAAGCTTCACTTATCGGACAAAGAAGTGTTTTAAGAATGTCAAATTTTCATAGGACAACTATTTAACAACTATCCTGTGAAATCGCGAGGAACATTGCTTGGTACTTAGCCAATGAGTTGTCTAAACTTAGGATTTATTCCGAAAATTTGAGCTGATAATTGATAATTGTTTTATTATTCAACTTTTTCATAACAGAGCATAGCATGCGGAAAATCTGGAGATGATCTTTATTTCTGACATTATTCTCCCCGACACACGAAATTAGACAAACGTAAACAAATTTAGCCAAACTTTCTTTTGGATGAGACATGTTTCATGAATGAAAATATACCTCTATATGGAAACTCATTTTTATTACTCTTTACCTTAGTTGTGCTTCCTCCCGCTCCGCCATTACTTCCACCTCCGCCACTCCCAGGATGCACCGGGTACACATACGAACCATACCCAGAACCCCCAGCAACCGTACTTCCTGGGGCACCCTCTCCACCATGCCCGGCGCCAGATCCCGCACTTCCAAAATAAGACCCGGGTCCAGGGCCCTGCTGTGCTTTGGGACCCTTTTTAGATGAGGTAATACGGGAGCTTCCCTCAAGGTGTGCTTCATTTAGGTTCATGTGAATTGTATCCGCAGAGATGATAGCTTTCTGACGCATATACAGTGTGCTGACGTCAAACTTCATGTGCTTAGCGAATCGCAGTTCAGATGATGCTTCCATTGTGAACACCCCAAAAGTTAACTCGCCCTCGATCGGCGTTTCGATGTACTCTTTATTCTTCAATAAAGCGCTGCTGATGTTTTCACCGGCTAGAACCAATAATGCATTATTCATTAGCATCGCTAATGCCCTTTAGTTGTTAGCTAATCTTTACTGAAATATCCTCATACTCCTTTTTCAGGACTCTGTGCATGAAATCCTTCAGTACGACTAATCAAATGAGAACTGTCGAGGGTTGCTTCTCGGTCTAGTGGCATTGTTCATTAGGCTGTACATGATGGTCCCAACGCTTGAGTCTGGGGATAAAATCCTATAGTGTGATCATTCAGATGAAAGCTACTGAACAGCACGTTACTGTGATGCTGTTTATTGTGCTGTACGAGGTAGGTCTTACTCTTAAGGTTGTGGATGAAATTGTTAAGTGTGACCATTAAAATAAAAGCTTACTAGTGAGTGTGTTCATGAAATTCTAAAACATGAGCATTTAAATGAAAGCTATTAACCAGTATTTTCAAGTAGTACTGTTTATTATTCTATTCAAGAAAGGATAATATGCAATAATCTTACTAAAATGTCAGGGTGTAAAAATCAGCATGAGATCAAAACAGGTTGCAAGATTGTGTCCGGCTGAACTAAACCTCTAAACGTCGGACATTGTCGCCAACCTGATTTGACTTCATGCTGCTTCTTACATACTCTCTTCATACGGTGGATCTAACTTCGTAGCCTCCAGACGAAATCGTTAAATTGACGGTTCTGAACTAAACTACCATTTTCTACAATGGGCACTTCTGGGAGTACAAAACCTACCCAGGAAGACACGCCCTTCTGTCAGTGAGAGGTTGGAGACGCCAGTGATTCGCCCTTCAAGTTCAAACGCTGGGTTCTTTTTTCCGGCAACATGGACATCAGATACTAGCATTACTTCACCAGCGTAGTCCACCTTGAAGTTGACTGGAGGGAAGGACCTTCGTCTTGTGAACTCCTGATACTCGATAAAGAAGGTTTGGTTCCTCCTGACATGAAGAACGGATGAGCCATCGCCAAGCACGGTTACCACTGAGATGGATGGACGTTTGCTCAAACCCATATCCGCAATCTGGAACACAGCCTGGAAAAAAAAGTGAAATGAATTGTTACGTACGTTACATGGAGCTCGTTAAACTTACATCAATCAAGAGGTTTATCTAATGGTGCTCATGATACTGGCAAACCTCTCTCAGGCGAACATCTTTGTAACCGGCTCTATCTGGTCATCTTAGAGAGATATCCGCCTTAACGAGAGTTTAGTTACAGACAAACAAGTGAAATCAACGGGGACCAACCAGTCTGAGAATAACTTCTTTTCGGAGTGTCCACTTTGATAAGAGGCTCGGGAATACTAGGTCAGCATTTTACTGTCTCGTTGCTGTTACGATTAGAGTGGTTCAACTTTATTGACTTACATCTCCTTGTAGCATCAACTCATCGAACCCAAACTCTGCACCGTTCTCCTCCGTAGCATTTGTCTTCAACGTCTTCGGATTCATCTCGTCCAGTAGAAACACTTTCGGCGGATTTGCCTGCTGGTTATCTATGTATAATCGTTTGAATAATTGTTTCCCTCGCACTTCTTCGATATACACAGTCCCTGACCCACCATGCTGCGCCCCCGCTGTTACACCACCCAAGGCATAGAAGCCACCTCTGTACTCGTCTTTGATTGACACGTGGACGGCAATTCTACCGCCTGAGCCACTTCCTCCGGTAGCTGAACTGTAGGTGTTTCCAGTCCCTCCGCGAGCAGATATAGAGCCGTGGCCACGTAGGTATCCAGTTGTGATCCAAACACTTCCGCCACTTCCAGCTCCACTTCCTGTGGAATTAGAGGATGAACGTTAACAAGCAAAGTTACCCTGCGTCGACGTGGAATAACGTTACCAGGTTGAAACATTTCAAATACCTTCATGGAGAACGATTAGCCAATCAAAATTGGAGGATACATTCAAAAAATTCAACTAAAATTAAGTTCACTAAAGCCAAAAGCCTTGAATTGTATTAATAGTTAAGGTGCTCTAACAATTGGAAGATTATCTGCGCTAACTTATTCGTCCAAAGAACTTTCAGAAGGTTATCTTAGGAGAGCTTGTTATCGGAAAGGGATTATATTGGAGAGAATTTTGCATTTCAAACCTAATTGGGTGTGACAACATAAACAGCTTGAAGCACTGAGTCTACAGCTTAAGAACAAAATCCTCATAAACCTCGGCTTATATTCTGAAGTGCTTGCTATTGGAAGGATTTTAGGGTCTTAGACTTAAGGGGAGAGGGGGGGGGGCTTCTGTTGGGGAAGAAGGTGTCTTATATTCGGAATTTAATGATATCGAAGAATTCTTATTTGTTTGTGTTTCCCACAACAGTAATTAAAGGTGGTTCCGCTGTTGCATTTTGCATTCTGTCCTGGATTCATAACGTTACTCAAAATATCATTTCAAGGAACGGAAAAGGGAGGATGTCACCTTGAGATAAATCAAAAGAAAGGCGTGAATTTCCGCATTCTTTTTCACTAACCTGAATTTGTAGGGGCGTTGTCCGCATCCACATTAATAATACCATCCAAACGGAAGGCAAAACCAACCACCACACGCACACGACCCCCTCCTCTGCTACCAGCTGCACCCCCGATCCTTGTACCTCCACTGGCACCAGGAAGGACAGGTTCATACACAGATCCCACTTCCTCGCCTCCGCTAACAACTGCTCCGTCACCCCCGGGTGTTCCGTGTCCCGCTCCGGATCCCCCTGAGGACGAGTCCCTTCCCGATCCCGTTGTTTTGTTTTGGAATCCTCTTCCTGAACAGTCGAGCTTAGCATCTGGTTCGAGGTAGAAATCAGTGGCTTCAATTTCAAAGAACTCGGCTGTAAAATCGGAACTGAACTTGATATCCTGAATGATAAAAACAAACAACAGTGAGGAGTGAAGAAATTTCCAAGATCTTTTAGTTTGCTTTAGCTTACACCCAGTGATCAAGATAAAAATGTGACCTTTTTGGATAATTTTGGAAGAATGTGTAGAATATTGTATTGAGATGTATTTCTTGTAAAAAAAAAGAAAACACCTTCGAGATTTTCGGTTACGAGAGATTCTTAACATAGCGTTTAATTGAGGATAGATTCAAACAGAATTTCAAAAAGGTTCTTAACGATGATGGTAACGTACGATATATACTAAAACCGGTGGTGCGTGGAAACGTATTCAATAAGGATTTTATTACGAGCCACTTAATGGTAATAGTGGCTTACGATTTAAATAAGAGTAAAGAGATTGAAAACATAGAATGGTTTGCTTTAGTTTTACTTTGCTCTGTAGTAGAGAACTTGTATGTGTTAACATGTCTAATCTGGGAGAGGTGTTATTTTTCTTTTCTTAACCATTTTTATTCTTTCACGTCAATTTGTTTTGGTTGTGATTGTGCTGATGTGTGTTTCACTTCACAATTGATCGTCACAGATTTACATACCAAAAGACTGACTATAAAACGAACTCCCATCGGTGGTGGGTAGTGTATCACGGTGCCGCTACCAAACTCCAGTGTGGAGAACCGGAATGTCCCGAAGTCTTCAATGGACCGATATTTGCCAGCAGAGGTGGTCGCAGTGTGAGCAAAAAACCCAATCTTGATCGTGCGTTGGTACGCTACGTAAAAGTGCTGCACGTTGATCAGGCGACCGTTCCAGTCGAACGCCACGTCACCGAGTCCAACGATGTGCACGGAAGTTGCCATAATGGCATTCGAGTCTTTGTCCAGCTTAAAATTAGCATGTGTCCTTGTAATTGTGTACACTGCATCTAAGAACTCAGCTTTGAGAGTTTGGTTCGCATGCACGTGAATCAGGCCAGTTCTATCGCCTTCCACTTTGTGCACGGCCAAGTTCAACGGGCTGCCATCTGGGACCAAGTGAATAGAAGCCTTCCGTACCAGATGTATCTCATCGAAGGTGTAGGACGTCAAGCTTTCATTAAGAGTTACATAATGATCCCATGTTCTTCCTTTGTTGTCTATCCGAAGCTGAGTGTGAGCATACTGATTGCGCGCATCTTTGAGGTAAACCGTGCCGGGTCCTCCAGCGTACTGAGTCGTGTCTTTAGATGCGTCTCCAGCGTTTCCTCCAATGGCAGTGTATTGGCCAAGATACTTATTCTCAGTTGGTGTGTCAATGGCAATACGTCCGCCTGATCCTCCACCCGAGCTGACACCATCTCCTGCACCACCATTAGTAGTGATTAAACCGTGCCCGCTAAATCGTCCGCATTTGATCCAAGTGCTTCCTCCACTGCCACCTCCAGCATTCGCTCCACTGGCCGCATCCTGTCCTTCGTTAGCTATTGTGCCGTCGACGTAGAGTTCATCTCCGATTTCCATAAAGATGAGACCACCACCTTTACCGCCATCGCTGTCACCACGGCACCCAGCTGTACCGTATTGGTTGGGGGTGAAGAGATTGCCATGGGATGGAAGCTCATTGGCACCACTATGACCTAAAAAGAGTACGTGAAAGGAATATTGAACATGATCTCCGTCTTGTAACAAACAGATAAGGGGGTGGGGTAGTTTCAAAGAAAGTGTAGAGCTGCGTTAGTGGGGAGTGGAAACAAATCCTAGGTTTTATCAACAGAGTTGATAAGGTAATTAAACCACCGTAAAGAGATTCTAAAGCTGACGTTTGGAGCGTTAGACCTCATCGCTCTGAGAAAGGGCTAACGCTCGAAACGTTAGCACTCGAATCCCTTTACAAACGGTGGCCAAATTGCTTATCAACTCTGCTGATAAAACTAACCATTCGTTTCCACTTCCCACAGACGCAGCACCAAATTTTCTCTAGAACTAACCCCCTTGTATTTTGAACGTGTCGAAATATAGTAATACTTTCGATAGCATTCATAGTATTCAAAGTATTCAAAATGTTCTCTGGTTAAGCGTGGCCCAGGAATGAAAGGACGCGGATTGTTCTGTAACCAAACAGTCTTACCTTTTCCTCCTTTACTACCATAACTTCCCCCGGTACCTCTACAAGAACTTGGAAGAGCAGAGGAATCGTAAGAACTTGGGCGATCTTTACCAGATGCGGTGATTCTACTTCCGGTTTCAAGAAGAAGAGATGTGATGCTGACGTGATACGTATCTGCGACAATTACGGAGCCGTATTTCATGTGAACGAGACCAGCTTCGCACCGCATTCCACGAAAGTCAGGGAAATAAACCTCTGAACCATCTTGGATCTCAAACGTGGCCAAGACAAAGGTACCTGGAGCGGCGACAGTGATTGTACCGTTATGGATATCAGCCGAATGAGCGTGAGAATGGAATCTTGACTTCAAGCGCTTGGTGACGAATAAATGAGTGACATCTATCATTCTACCATCCAGCGTGAAAGATGAATCACCTGGTATTTGTCCAGTTCCTTTTGCACCGTCACCGATGACGTACAGCGACGCGCCGAACACCATCTCGGCATCTTTGTCAACTCGTAAGTTCACTGCAGGTTTTGAAACGCTGTGCTCGGTATTAGAAGCCTCCAGATAGATTGTTTGGTTAGCGCGAGAATGAAGAAGCCCTGTGCGATCTCCGAACAGGCGCGCCATTTTCAAAACTGTTCTCTCTCGTCGTACAGCCATATTAAGCGCCGCTCTTCGAAACAAATGTACCTCCGAGAAATCGTGGGAAGTCATGTTTATTTCATCGATTGTGACTGGATCTTGAACAGATCGCATCAGATTGTCGATTCTGTAAAAAAAAAAAAAAAACAGAGAGAGAAGGAAAAAGTTAGGTATGTACGTGAGCAAGTAGGCGCGTAAGTATGTTGGTACATTACTTAGTGGACAGTTGAGCATCTCTCACTTTCTCCAAGGGGTGCTCCAACAAAAAGCGAAGTATGCGAGTTTCCGTAGGGCGGGTAATTGTCCTGCGTTTCAGTCTTTTTTTTTAGTCTGACAAAAAACAAACATTTTCACAATTTACTGGAGAGATCTTTTGATCAGAGTTGCGTGTAAAAGATGTTCAGAATCTATCACACTCTATCGCATACAATGGACATATTTTGCCTTCCTTAATAGAGCGTTTAACTAAAACATCGCGCTAAATGAGAATACAGGTCCGTATAGAAGAATATGTACATACTACACCCATAAGTTGACTAAGATTTGTTTTGTGAATAAGTGAATGATCATCGCAGAAAGCCTGAAACAAATTTGAGGCCTGAACGGGATTCGAAGCCATGACCTCTGCGATACCGGTGCAGTGCTATTATTCAGTTATTCATTCTTTTGTACGCAGTTCAAATGTATGGATTTTCATGTATTCACTTTGATTTGTTTTTTGCAAAGAATAACTTTATATATCACACAGACAGCCGAAAATCATTCTTCAAAATTATCGATAGATGAACTTTCTTTTTTCATTTGCTTGTTATCCAGGTATATTGATTTTCAAACACAACAAAAGCTTTGGCTGTCTATGGTTAAATAGTCTCAAATTTTACTGAGCTTAACCTGAGCTGCGTAAACGGTCTCTTGGAGCGAATGTCTAGCAGAAACACAGTGCCGGGCCCTCCGTATGCTCCTGGAAGAGAGCTCCCACCGAACGCTAGGTAGGTTCCTCTGTAAGTGTTCTTGTTTGTATAGATTGCTATTCTGCCTCCTGAACCACCTCCAGCAGCAGCCCCTCCTCCATTACCACCATTACTGTTTAGCTCTCCGTAACCTGTGGAAACATAAATGAGGTTTCGCTTATCAGTGAAAACGCTTAGCTGCAAAATTTAATCGACAACATCAAACATGATGTGACGTCCAATTCCTCTGAGCCTCGGTTTTTTCCCGGTAATCACGCCCTCCAACTGAACACAGTTTCATTGCTAAATTACCATAATTAATATTTACACTCTTTATCCCCATATATGACTTTCTAGAAATAAGCGATCCTAACGGTATGCAGGCGTGCGTCAAAATTAAGGAACAATTGAAATGATTTACGTCGCCTTGAGTCTCCGCAGCTCAGTTGTAGAGCATCCAACCAACATGTCCAAAGTCACGCATTCTTGTAAACCCATTATTCGTAAAAAGAAATGAATAAGTTTATTTAAAAAAATCCTAAATAAAGAGTTCTATGCTGTCGAGCGGTTTTGTCATGGCTGTGGTAAAACCAATGTTTATATCAAAAAACAATTACAAATTAAAAAAATAAATAATAAAACAACAGAACAATAAGCGGGAAGCAACAACATGTAATTGACGGTGCCAAGCTCTGAAAAAATGTCAGAAAGGCAACACGATATTGTTTTGAGTTTTATACCTGATTGGCTGAAAACAAATGTTCGTTTATCCGGGTAAAGAGATAAAGGGAAGGTTCTTGCCAAATAGGGACGCAAGTCATGGCAAGATAGGAAATGCCAACTTGCGTACACAAACTTATAAATATGTTGGGTGGCCAAACGTATTCGTAAATAGGGGTAATTTGTAAATATGATATTTTAGTGAAGCTGTGGTAACTCTATATCAAATACAAAAATAAGTAAGACCAACATTCCCCTGCTTGCGTTGGCTGTCCAAATAGTGATAAACGTGCAGCAACGTAAGTACGAATTTGTGCTGAATCAAAGTTAAAGTAAACACAAACTCAGTGTCAACTGAAAACCTCTTAAGAACTTTAGAAAGCTTACCAATGAAAGTGTCTGTGTTGAACAGCAAGCTTCCTCCGCTTCCGCCACCTGCACTGCTGCCTCCTACGGCACTTCCACCTGCGGTCGTTATTGTGCCGTCATTGATAAGCAAGGTTCCTGCCTCGATTTTAACAGAGCCACCTCCACTTCCACCGAGATCGCGTCCGCCTGGTCCACTTCCACCTCTACGGCCAGAAGCTTTGGGTTGGTACGAAGAGCCATAATAGGAGCCTCCAGATGCTCCCTGGTAACCTGCCCCTCCATTACTGGCGTGTCCCGCTCCTACTCCCTGTGGAAGCGAAGATATTTCACTCGAAGGGACAGCCTGGCGCGCTTTGTTGCTGCCTGCAGCGCTCAGCAGTCCACCAGTCTCTACATCCAGGCTGGAAGTCAAAATGTCAAGATAGTGGGCCTCTAATGCAGCGTGGAACTTCACATTCAAGAATCCAACAATGATCTTCATCTCGATTTCATCTTCCATTGTCACTGAACTACCACTGAATAACTTCACGTTGGAAAACTTAAACGTGCCTGGTGGTTCATTGTCTCTTGAAGTCTTGGAACCTTTTTGAAGTTTAACTACTCTTGTTTGAGTGATATAGAAGTTACGAATGCCACTTAACGTTCCGTTGCATTGTAAAGCTACGGCGCCATCACCTACTATGTACACAGTGGTTGCCATAACAGCTTCGGCTCCGTTATCAACTCTCAAGTTTACGGGGGTCTTCGTTGTTGTTAGTTGTGCTTCTACAACCTCTATCACCGCCTTGTGGCTTTGATAAAGATGCAAGAGACCAGAGCGGTCACCATAGAGTTTTGCGATACTTAGTGTTGAAATCTGCCCCAAGTTAGAGTCTGGTAGGATTCGTAAAGAGGCTTTGCGGACCATATGAAGCTCATCGAAGTGATATAATGTTTTATTCTCATTTAGGGTGATATACTTTTCCCAGCTTTGCCCTTGATTGTCAATATGCAACTGATTATAGGATAATTTGAAACGAATGTCTTGAATGTAAACTGTGCCTGGACCGCCAGATGATGCACTGCTGCTTGACATCCCACCAAGAGCTTGTAAACTTCCAAGATATGCGTACTGAGATTTAAGATGTATCGAAACACGCCCACCGGCACCACACCCGCCAGCACCGTCTCCGAGGCCACCATTAGCAGAGACTGTTCCTGTACCAGAGAAGGTGCTTTCTACGGTTATGTACACACTACCACCACTTCCCCCTCCAGCTCGGCTCCCGGAAGACGCCTGTCCACCATTTGCTGTTATAAATCCATCGTTATCCAGAGCATCAGTGTCGATTCGAATCACTCCCCCACCTTTTCCTGCTGTGTTTCCTGCGTTGCCGTCACCACCAGGTCTTCCCGGTTGATCTGGCTTATATAGTGTACCATACGGATTGCCACCCACTAAACCACTGTAGCCACTGCCACCCCGACTTCCATGCCCGCCGCCAGAACCACCATTACTAGACACTCGGCCACTGCCTCCATCACCTCCCTCTGCCTCAATACTGTTATTAGTTGTTAGAGTTGCACCGCGCCCAATAACAAGGGTCTTGGATTTTATTTCAATAAACTTCCCTTGGAGAGTGACTCCACTTTTCATGTCCAATTTCCCAACACTGAGTTTAAGGTTCAACGGAGCTCCAAAATCAGAACCACTTTTTAGCGTCACACTTGCGAATTGCTGTGTCCCCGGGTCGCTTTGAAAAACGAATTGGCTGTTTTCCATAAGTGTTGTTTGTGAAGTAATTCCAAATTTCACAGCGCTTCCTGACTCAACCACAAGATCCCTGACATTTGATAGTTTGCCGTCCAACGTTAGAGTTGCGCCATCAACTGTTAGGTTTGACGCCATTACCAGATTTGCACCTTTCTCGACATATATGTTAGTTGTTAGGGTCAGGTGGCTCTCTTTTGCTTCAAGAACCTCCGCCAACATAGTCTGTTTTTCTCTAATGGCAATTTCTCCAACGCCATCAGACACAAAGTTTGTGACTCGGATTGTTTGGAAAATTCGCTGCAAATTATAGATCTCAAAACGAGACATTCCATTCAACAGAAGCTCATCAAAAAGGTAGTCAGTAATGTCTGCTTCATAAAGGACTGTTTGTGGCTTGTTATTGGCTGCCTTACGGTTTTTGATCCAAAGACGTTTTCGTGGGATAAGCTTTTTGTTATCAAGAATGTACAGCGTCCCTGCAGCACCAGTTTTCTGTCCAAATCCACCTTCTGCAGTCAAGACGCCTTCGAAACTCATTGGTTTCTGCAAGAAGATGCCGATGCGTCCGCCGCTACCTCCACCGCCCGCAAACGCATTTCCACCGCTCGAGCTGAGTTTTCCATTCCCCAGGATATCATCTGCTGAGATCCAGATACTTCCGCCACTGCCGCCTCCACTTGCCGAAGTATATCCATTCGTCGCATCCACAGTTATTGTTCCCTCAAGGTTTACTATTCTAACGACTGTTAAATGAAGATAGCCGCCTCCTTTACCTCCTGCACCGTAATTAGAGCTACCACCTCCACTGCCTGTGCCGTTGGGATTAAATGCCGATCCATACCAAGTTCCTAAATTTCCGGTGTTAAATCCGCCATAACCGCCATGACCAGCGCCAGTTCCAACAGACTGATCTCGCCCTCCTGCTCCAGGGCCTTTCTCACTTTCATATCCTTGACCAGATAGATCGAGGACCGCTCCAGAGTGTATGATGACATCTGACGCCTGGATGTTAAGCCAACTGGCTTGTAATACCGCGCCAAAGTTTAGTTCGAGCCTTCCAACTGTTAAGGGGACTCTCTTCAATGTAGCATTATCGAACGTTAATAATGCGCCATTTTTTATTCTTAATGAGGAAAACCTGTATTCACCACGTTTAGTAATAAACGTGTACTGCCCATCAATGTATCGAGCTGTGCGTGCTGAGGATGAGAAGCTAACTTTTCTATTCTCACCGATTATCATATCCAGGATCCCCGTCAATGTTCCTTTAAAGACGTTGTTACTTCCAAGAAACATAATTTCATCTGGAACACGGATCTCTCCATCAGTGTCGACGTGGAAGCTGCAGTAAGGTTGAAGATAGCGAGAGCTTGGTTCAGCGGTGAAAACAACGTTATCCTTTACATAAATCGCACTGTTGGAATCTGTAAGCAGCTTGCCAACTTGCATGTTCTTTTCTAAATGTAGCGTCACTTTGCCATATAGCCGAAGCTCTTGGAAATTATAAGAAGCAACAGATGTCTGCTTGAGAAACACTGGAAGGGAGGACGTTGATGTTATGCCAGTATTGTCGAGATAAAGTTTTTTCGTACGAAGCGCCGTTTTGCCGACCTCGATGTAAACAGTACCTGGTGATCCACTTTTAGCTTGAGAATTACCTCCCCGTGCGCTGAAAGCGCCGCGAAATTTGTCGTCCCCAGTTATAAGTAACGAGATGCGACCACCTCCACCTGCGCCAGTCACACTACCAACTCCATCACCTCCTTCAGCTTTGATGCTTCCACGGCCGCTGAGCTTTCCTGTGACAGAGATATCTACACTTCCTCCACTACCGCCCCCTGTTTTGCCACTGTCCGCACCTTGACCATTTGAAGATATTACACCATCGACAACCAAGACCGAAGCTTCAACATCTACGATGCCACCTCCAGTACCGTAACCATCGACCTGGGCTTGTGATGTACCACCTCCACTTCCGAACTCTGTTGCTTTAAACAAAGAGCCATAAACGGTAC
Source organism: Pavona decussata (assembly GCF_977016875.1). Lineage (NCBI taxonomy): Eukaryota > Metazoa > Cnidaria > Anthozoa > Scleractinia > Agariciidae > Pavona > Pavona decussata. The sequence goes on from NW_028145638.1 coordinate 2,869,137, forward strand.
ATTGGTCAACAGTATTTCCACCACCACATCCTCCATAACCACCACCTGTTAATGATGAAGAGCTTCCTCCACCAGCACCAACTCCCGGAGGATTGCCTAATCCATCAGATCGCAGAATACCATTAAAAGCAACGTTTAACAACGGTGTCCTCACTTTCAGGTATCTTCCCTCTAAAGAACCGCCAAATCCTACGTCAACAGAGACAGACCGAAGTTCTACCGGTATCTTAGCACTGGTATCTACCTCGAATTTTATGCGTCCTCCACTTGACACTTTAAGCGAACGGAAAGAGTAGATTCCGGGTTTGTTGGCAAACGTACCAATGATACCAGTTTTTGCGATAACCACAGAAGCGTCCTGACCAACATTAACTTCTTGTCCACCGGTTAGTTTTCCCGCTAAGTAGAGAGACGGTGAAACAACTGTTCGTGTTATAAACAGCACAGGCGCAAGATTTAGTGTTGCCCCTTCATCCACGATCATCGCCCAAGGAAATATAAATGGGCGTGTGGTCACGGCCTTACCAGCTCCCAGGGTAAGCGTTTGGTTGCGTTGCACGTGAAGACTTCCACTTCCATCGCCATCTAGATTCTGAATCGCAATCTTCATTTCTTTATCAGGTACTTGCGCTACTCTAAGCCGAGCGCCATTTACGAGTTTAAGTAGCCGCATTGTGTAGGAAACTTTCTTTTCATGCATAACAATTGTGTTAGCTTGGGTTTTTCTGTTTCCATTGTCTACGATTGTAGAGTTAAGAGGTAACCCAACGACGTACTCCCGGATGAATATCGTCCCAGCTGCACCACAGGCAGACCCGCATCCTCCAAATGTGGTGACTAATCCTGTAAAAGGAGACTTGTCTGTGATATACAATGCAATGCGGCCGCCGGAACCACCCGCTGCACTAAGGCCTGCGCCTCCATTAGACACAATTTCACCGTGACCAGACAACGTCCCTGCCCGCAATAACACACTGCCTCCACTTGCTCCGCCACTGGAATGATCTGCACCATTAGTACTCACCGCTCCGTACAAAGTCAATTTCTCTTTGATGTTCAGGAAAATGACTCCACCGCCACGGCCGCTGTTACCACTGCCATAATGTTGAGGTTCAAATACAGATCCATAAGATGCCCCGCCTTGGCTTCCCCCACCTTCGCCTCCATGACCACAACCACTACCTGAGCTTTGAGCTGTGCCCGGACCGCCGAGGTAGCCTCCAGTGTCACACGTTATTCTAGCCTGATTGTCCACAACCATGTTAGTGGCAGTGATATTCAGAAGTTTCATGATAGCTCCTGATGTGATAGTGGCTCCCTGGCTAAGATGTATTGATTCTGCCTTCAGGGAGACATTTCCTTGAGCAAAGGTCAATTGCGCGTTTGTATCCATCCGCAAGGAGGAAAGATGAAACTGCATCTCTGAAAAGCTTTTCTTGATTGCGCCGTGAACATCTACTTGAACCGAAGAACCTTTTAGAATCTTTAAGTTGTTGGACCTAAGTACCCCTGTTGACGATACTCTTAAACCCTTGCCTTTGCCAAGTACGGGTTCCTTCGCGTCCAAAATACCACTAATTACAACAGTGGATGAACTTGGACCTGCAAAAATAGGTTGGATGTGAAAATACAAGGAACCGCCTACTAGGATTTCTAGGTCACATGCAAATAGTCTAGATGATTGTGGAAGATTAAGAACATCCATCCGACTGCCACTCGCGACTGTAAGTTTGCCAGTCCCATCTGTAACAAGGCTGTTAATTTTCAATGCCAAAGCCGTTGATAAAAATGTCCCATGCTTTTCTAAACGCATCTCATCGAAAGTATAAGAGGACGAACTTGGTAAACGGGCTGGAGGGTATCCACTGGCTTTGTTCCAGAAAATGAGCGTTTCAAAGAATTGTCCTTGTCTTAAATCACGAATAAACACCGTTCCCGAGGCCCCCACATTACGTCCATTACCACCAGTAGCATCATAAACCCCACGAAATGCACTTTGAGCTTTCAGAACTGTTATGCCAATTCTTCCTCCACCTCCTCCTCCAGCTGGGGAGCTGGCATCCCCACCACTTGCACGAAAAGTTCCGGATCCTTTGAGGAAATTGGTCACTACTTGGACACTCCCTCCGCTCCCAGCACCACTTCCTGAAGATCCTGGCCCACCACTGACATCAATGAGTCCATCGTTTATTAGATCTCCTGTCTTAAGAATTACAACACCACCCCCCTCTCCACGATTTTGACTGCTCCCTCCCCCAGTGGATCCATAATCAGCAGGATTTGAAAAGTTGCCGTAAAGGGATTGGTTGTTAGTGTCGCTTCCACCAAGCCCACCATAACTACCACCGTTGCCAGAGGATGGTGGGATTGCATTCGGAAATGTTGACGTCTTTGCAACAATCGATCCACTAGAATAAATCGTCAGCTTTGAGACAGTTAGAGTACTTGCCGTGTTTCTATTCGTTGCTGGTTCGATATTTATCCTGGCACTCCCTTGTATCTCTAGAGAATTGTAAGTGTAGTTCCCTGGTGCTAGGCTGCACGACTGGCCAGGAAGAAGTATAAAGTCGTCGTAATCGCAAGCAATGTAGTAAGTAACGTTATAATGCGTCTCGTTTATAATAACATAGATGGTCTCATTTACAGAAATAGCGACTGAGACGTTCTTGAAAACTAAGTATGACTCGTTCCTTTTGTTGTAAATGTGTTTTCCCACGCCACAGGGGTTGTACAAGGTCTTTGATGCCACTTTAACAACTTCGTATCCATGTGGACAGTCTGGTCTGTTCAGAGAGGGTCCACTGGTGTGATCCACTCGTTTTTTATTTGCAGTCACAGGGATACCAGATCCAAGTGTTGCACCGAAGTCCAACTGTAACAAGTCCGTGGCTACTAGTTTCACCTTGCTTGGCGAGGATGTTGTCATACTGCCGTCATCTTTGATACGTATGGAAGAAAACTGTATTGTAGACACTCCCTGTTGAGGTGTTTGCCTGAAACCTGTATGGCCAGGATACTTAAGGGCAAGTCTTCCTTTCTTGGTGATGGTCAAATCCGATATTCCAACAAGGCTCCCAGTAAGGTCTATCTGAGTGTCACTTGCAATAACGAAACTTGGAGGCACGGAGAGCGTCCCGCCGTCTTTAATATCGGCATTAAATTCGAGTTCCATCGTCGGTAACACTACACCTGTTACACCAATGTAAACATCGTGGTCAGGTTTAATAACAAGCCATGCTGATTTGTCACCGGTGATTCTCTTGGTAATCAAGGTCATAGGACTTCCCTGGGAACAAGAAACCATTGATAAAGTACTAGATTTCAAAAGCTTTATCTCATCAAAAGTGTAATCAATTTGCTTAGGGTCACAGACAAGCACGCTCGGCGACTCAAGGGCTAAAGCATTGTTTCCCTGCAAGATCAGTTCTGAGTGCTCCTCTTGAGACTTCGTCTTTTTCAGGTAAAGGAACCCAGACGCTCCTATCTTCTTCCCACTGCCGCCATAAAGGGTATATGAAAAGTGCAGTGACGATGACTTGTAGAAAATTGCAGCTATACCACCACTTCCACCTCCACCCGACGACACTCCGCCATCACCACCATGGATGTCAAAGGAGCCAGTGCCTTGGATGACGGTGGCGTCGATAAAAAGAGTGCCTCCAGCACCACCACCACTCGTAGAACTCTTCGCATTCTGGCCTCTGTTAAAAACAAAGAAGTATCATTAAATAAAGCTATTGTAATATGGAATAGACTGCAGAACGTCGTGGAACATAATTTGATTTAAATTCCCACTCTTTACTTTGGAAGGACTAACAGCATAACTTGAACAAAAAACAAACTTTATTTAAGTGTCTGAACTTTTAACATTACTCATATGTGGTAAAACAACTGGGGGACACCACCCTTAAAACGTGAAATATAGTCCATCGCAATGTTACCTCTTTTCTTGGTTCTTAAGTAAATAGTTCATCGGTTTGCCATCCTAGGCCATACCAGTTTCTAAAAGCCCGATTAATGCCAATCCAGGGTTGGGAAACCGATGAACTGTTAAATGTTAAATGTTAAAGCACACTCAATACTTATCACGTCAGATGGCTGACAACATGCCAATCTTAAAGTTCAATTTCATCTTACAATTAACCATAGGTTTAAAAAACGAAAAGAAAAAAACAGTGATCAAACTTCCACCAATCACATCCTGAGAACATCAACTTTGATACTAAGGTAAACTTTCTCTTTCTCGATAATTGGAAGAAGTGCAAAACACAACTGCTGCTTTAGTATTTAGTTTCAGAGATCACATGTCATTGAAAAGCGCAGAAAAAAATAGTCTTGAACTACCCTGAACACTTTACATTTGGTAGTATAAATAACCAGTCTCTTTGTAAATTCGCCAAAGCTTACCTAGATGAGATTTCTCCATCAAGTTGAAGAGCGCTTTTAACAGTCAGGCTAAGAAACCCGCCTCCATAGCCACTGGTACAGCTAGAGTCAGACCGTCCAGCATATCCGGCTTTACCAAAAGCGGTTGGGAAAAAGACTGAATCAAACGGTTCCTTTCGCCTGCCTCCAAATCCAAGCCCTCCATAACCTGCATGGAATATATCGAAATTGGCGCTTTTAGAAAACACAAGTTAAATATCTTCAAACACTTACAGCTGAGAAGGTAAGTCAGAAATCGCAAAATTCATATTTAAAATTGCCATTTTAATAGAGGCTCGAAGAGTTCCAAACCTTGGTCTTTTTGAAAATGATGTACTGATTATTCAGCGAGTGGCATAGGCAAACTCGGTAAAAAGAAATCCAATTGTTCCTATCAGGAGTCGAACCTAAGACCAATACTAGTTGGGATGTTCTACCTCTGAGCTACATGACACTCGTGGGAGCTTAGGCCATTAAACTAAGTGCATGGGACAAACATCCTGTATACTGCTTGGATTTGAATACTACTGTTTTGTTTATTTACAAATAAAAATTGCGTTTTTGAATTCACAGGAACGTCAGGTGGTGGACATGTAAATGAAAATGACTTTCTTCCGTCATCAAAAATTACAGAATGTAAGTAGCAGAAGCTTTATTCGCAGAATTGTACTGTTATTGAAAGATAACAATTATTGTGTAATCTCTAGTTAGCAAATTTCTGCCCTTATAGTCATTTTGAGAACACGGAACATACAAGACATATACTTTACATGTAGGTTGGGTTGCTATAAGTCTCATTCGCTTGGGTCGTCACCCAACACCTCTCCCAACTGGACGAAAACGCGTTGAGTGACGACCCAAATAAGAGGTCCAAACGAGACTAGACAGACCTTAACAAAATAAACACATTAATGCCAAAATAACCTGCATGACTGCCTCCTGAGCCAGCAAAGTAAATATCCGTGTTTGGGCACCTCTCTCCTCCACCATCCAAGTTAATTTTTCCCGATTCATCCACGATGACAAATTTGGCAACCACAGTTAGATTTCGTCCAATTAATTCTCCTCCGGAGTTGATTTCAAGCGAATCAACACTCAGTGCATATTTCGCATCAACTGCAGCCATCTCTAAGGAGCCTTGGCTCATAAGTTTGACGGTTTGGAACGTGAACTGCATTGCTTGTAGAGCCCCCGTGTTTATTGCTCCAGAATCGCTTCCAAACGTAACCTTGCATTGGGAAATTGTCAAGTCCGTTACACCGATGAGATATCCTGCATTCAGAGACAATGAGTTCTTATGAAGCATAACCCTGTTAGGCAGCTTGATGTAACCTGATCGGTAGATCTTCAAGTTGAGTGGGATGTAATACTTGGTGTCTGGAATCGTAACAAGCTGGTGTGGTCCGACATGCACAAAGCCAAAACTGTTCCCTTCAAAGGTACCGTAGAACTTCCTAAATGTGTGCAACCGAATGTTAGAACCATCAGGTTCGATTGCAAGGTGAGCTGATCCACCAAGTTTCACCTCATCAATTATAAGCCCTTGGTATACTGTAGCCCCGAGGCTAACATCATGTAAAGCAACTGGAACCAGAGGCCTAGAATTTGACTTTAGCCACGTCCGTGCACTATCGCTTCTTAAGACCGAATAGTCGTCTATCTCTTCTTTGGATGGCTTATTTCCTTGGTTGTAAACCTCCAGAGTACTGAAGCCTCTTTGTTCGTTTTTCTTGTATATCGTTCCTGCAGCCCCGGTTTCGATGCTTGAGTTGCCTCCGAAGGCAGCGATGGTCCCAGAAAAGAAAGACGAATTGAAATGAACAGCTACTCTCCCTCCACTGCCTCCGCCTCCACCATTGTCTCCACCAGCGCCACCATTCACTTGAATAACACCTGAACCATCGAAACTTCCTGCTTCAATGAAAACACTTCCACCACTGCCGCCACCATAATCTGAATTCTTCACAGCATCTTTTCCATTGACTGTAATTTGACCATCATGAATCATCTTCTCACGCGCTATTATATGAAAAACACCACCGCCATTTGCCACACTATCACCACTTCCTCCGCCTCCAGAGCTACCAAATGCCTGGGGCCTTATGAAGTCTCCGTAGAACGCGCCAGTATGAGTTTGAGATTTGCCTCTTCCCCCTTTACCACCATGGCCGCCTCCCGAGCATCCATCAAAATGATATTGTCCCGCTCCCGGGCCAGGTCCAGCTACAACGGCCTAAAGGTAAACAAGAAACAAACTAATGTCAAAAGTTTGCCCTTTGAGAGGTAATGGAGTTAATCTTAGGCCCAGTTCAGACGCCGAACTTTTCATGAGCCGAACTTAATTCAAATTAAGGTCGGCCCAAATCACGAAAATCCCGCCTTTTGATTCAGACGCCGAACTTTATTAGCCGAACTTAATTTACTTGAAGTAAAACCAATCGAAATGTTGGCGTTTTTTTTTGTTTGTTTGTTTGTTTGTTTTTTTGTTTGAAATACGTTATAATAATTTATGCATTAGGTTCGGCTCATGAAAAGTTCGACGTCTGAATCAAAGCCGTTCCAAAGCCGAAATTCCCGGCTGAGCCAGGCGGGAAGAACGGCTGAGCCGTTCCAAATTGAAACAGCCGTTCTCAACTGATTCAGACGCCGAACTTTTCATGTACTTAATTCGAGGTATTAGGTTCGGCTAATGAAAAGTTCGGCGTCTGAACCGGGCCTTAGTCTGCCCAGATATAGTCTTATATGTTCCACATATAAAGTTGCTAACATTCTGGAACTCACTTTAACCTGAGTCAAGGCAGCAAAACGTTTCCACGTTTATAAAGACGATTAGGAAAAAAGCATTTTAAATTTTATATATAAGTATTAAACTATTTTAGTAATCTTAGTTCTTATAATAGTCAATATTTGTATTATATAGTAGTGTTTACTGACATACCTAGGCTTTGCAATTTTTCTTTGAACTTTTAATTTTTATATTTTATTTAGCACGTACCCATTTTGAACGAGCTTTTAGTTCACAAGACGTTACGTGGGTTGAAAAGAAAAAAATTGGAAAATATCACAGCAAACTAACCTTATAGTTGAGATCAATAACCCCTGATTGCTCAATTGTCACTGAGTCGCAAGCAACAGAGAGACGGTCAGCTATCAGAATTGCGCCACTGCGTATCCACAATGTTCTACAGGTTATAGACAGCCCTTCCTTGTCGCTTTGGATCTCTACTCTACCACCTCCCTGGATCTCGATAACATCAAATGTCAAGTCTCTGGATGTTTGATTGTTTGAAGCGATGAGTTGCCTACAAGGAAAAAGATTTCAATTTGTATAGTTTGTATAGTACAACCAGTTCTTTTACATTCTGTAACTCCTTCTTTTCACTAGAGGAATGACATCCGGATTCGTAGTTTCCAGCTTGTACCCGTACGTGCTCATACCTTTAGGGGACGTTTGTCAAAAAATAACTAAGATTTATTGGAGGCACGGAGGTGTAATGATCAGTAAGTCGGACTTTCGATAAGACGGTTGGGAGATCAGAGGGTTGTTGGTTCTCTGCACTGCTGTTTTGTTTCTTTGGACAAGAAACTTTGCTCCAAATTGTCTCTCTTTCGCCGGTGCCAGCTAGGGGTAGCCCTGCGATGGACTTGCACCCATCCAGAGGGGAGTAGCAATAGTCTAGTTGCTTCATGCTACAGAAATCGGGTTAAGGGCTCCCGTGTGGACCACTTAGGCTCGCAGTGCGAATTGACCGAGTTGGATTCCGCGAGAATTTAAGGGAGCACTAGTATCACGGAACAGTTTTGTTAAAAAATGTAAAATTTATATAATGGTAAACCTCGTTATGTTTAACAATTTTCCTTTCTCCTTGAGAGTTCGAAATCGTTGGCCACATGGAATTGGCTTGTTATGTCTCAATACAGACCCTTGCCAAAGTACTCACATTTTCCAGAATGTGTTCCACTTCAAGCTACGTGGCAAACACCAGAAAACAAACTACTATAGTAAATCTTATTTACCTGAGTGTAAGTTTTCCTTTATTTCCTACAGTCACATTTTGAGCTCCACTCAAACTTCCAGCCACAATCATCTTAATCCCGTCAACGACCAGGTTTTGAGGCAATTTCAGATCACCCCTGGCATATACATTGACACCCCACAGGAGCTCCGGTTGCTGTCCTTGGCTATCAGACAATGTCATCTTTAACTCCTGATTGGCTCGGACGTGCAGAATTCCTGAACGATCGCCACGGATGCCTCCGATATCCCACCGAACAAGCGATTCTGGTGGGTTCGTAAGCACGGCAAGTTGCGACTGGCCCCGAATATCAACCTCATCAAAAGTCATCGCCACAGTATTTGGTACCGGTGTCAACCATGTTCGCCCACCGTCATAATTCACGTCTGTGATGTCATCTGTCAAAGGAGCACCTATGTTGTTATTATCTACGATAAGCTGTTTGTAATCTTTCAACTTGTTGTGAAGATATACAGTCCCTGCACCACCAGCTTCTTTGCTACCTCCTCCACCAAAAGCCTCTACTTTTCCACTGAAAGTTCGCTTGTCAAAATCAACGGAGATTCGTCCCCCACCCCCTCCCCCGCTGGTACCGAACAATCCACTTCCTCCGGAGGCTCGGACAATTCCATTCCCTTTAAAGGACTTAGATGAGATCCAAATACTTCCTCCACTGGCTCCACCTGTGGAATGGTTTTGACCATTCTCGCCGTTTGCGCCGACTAGGCCATCTATGGTGACGATTTCCCTTGCTGCCAACCTAATCACTCCTCCTCCAGCTCCGAACGTGCTTCCACTTCCGTGGGAGAGAGGCTGGTAAAGAGAGCCATACGCCTGGCCGGGAACTGAACCCGAGTTTCCATTTCCCCCACGGCCGCCATGGCCAGCGCCAGCAGTACCTAGAACCGAGTAAGACAGGTTGGACAACAGTTGATTGACGAGGATAAAGGAATTGTGTTGCTGATAAAAACTGAAAATGTGTATTTGATTCTCAAAAACTTGTGCAAACGTTCGAAAGCTATGTTCACTTCAAAAAGACAACGTGACTGACAATAATTGAGAAAGGGTGAATGAATGAATAAATGAACGAACGAACGAACGAACGAACGAAAGAACGAATGAATGAATGAATGAATGAATGAATGAATGAATGAATGAATGAATGAATGAATGAATGAATGAGGAGACAGTGTAAAAATATAGCAAATGAACGGGCGAAAAACAAAACAAAGAACGGAGACAAGGAATATATGAGTGAACAAGCAAATGAGACATTAGATGAATGAGAGAATGAATTAGTGGGGAGTGATGAATGAAGGTGAATGGAGAGGCATTAATGATATAAGAAGGAACGAAACGGACAGACGAACGGACTGAAATACAACACATGAAATTTTGTAATACCTGATGGTCTTCCAGGTCCAATTTTTGCAGCAAATCCTTGTTTCTCAGCAGTAACAACTCCAGAGGCCTCTACTTCAATATCACCGGCACTGATGTTGATCCACTTGCCTTGTATCAAGCCACCCGCCATCACTCTTAAACTCTCATGTAGCAGGACGTTCACTGTAGGGGAGCTAGTATCGGTGTCAGCTGCTGTGAGCTTTGCGCCATTCATGATTGTTAGGGAGTTCAAGTTAATGGTCTTCTTGCTGAAGCCCTCCGTTTGACCCTGGACAAAGCATGAAGTGAGGTAAGTGATACCATATGCTTGAAACTGCATAATATAATTTACTTTGGAAAAGGAGTTAAAGTTCTCCTTCCAATTCGGGCTGTTCAGTTGAGATTTAATTAGTTCAATAAACAAAAATTTATTGTTTATTGTCCTGAAACACAAGTTAAGTTTATTAAAAGATTAGCTGACTCTGTAACTAACTGGCTGACTGACTAATGACTTACTGGCTGACTGACAGGTTGATAGACAAACAGACAGACTGACTGACTGACTGACTGACTGACTGACTGACTGAATGAATGAATGAGTGACTGAGTGGCTGATTACATGCCTGAGTGACTGAACGACTGACTGCCTGCTTTCTGCCTGACAGACTGGCTGACTAGTTCACTGACTGAGTGAGTGAGTGAATGAATGATTTGACGGACTAACTGAATAGTATTGCTTAAATACGAAAGCATGAAATCGTTATATTTCCAGTGAAAATACCTCTGCTGTCACCACGAACTCTGCGCCTCCCCCAATAGTCAAATTATCCATTCCATGGATCATTCCTTCTAGAGAAATCCTTGGATAAAACAAATCCTTCAGCAAGACATCACGGGGCAGATGCAGAAAGCCTTCATTGTAAATGTGAAAACTTGCCGGAAACAGCCTGGGAGCATAATTAATGTATACCCTGTTCTTCTTCGAGATATGAATCAACCCGCCAAGATCGCCTTCAAGTCGTTCCACGTTTAGTGTAAACGTAGGTTTCAGGTGATAAATCGCAAGGTGGCTTCCTCCGCGAAGCTGTAACAGATTGATGGTGAAGTCGTCCATGTACTCCGCAAGGAGCCACGCCCTTCCACCGTCGTTGGATATATCTCTGTAATTCGATATATACAGCTTGGTTGCGCGGTAGCCATTGTTGTCGATAATCATTGTCTTGTGGGTTGTGTTTCTCGAGAGATAGACAGTTCCAGGTCCACCAGCCTCGGTCCGACTCGCGCCACCGTGAGCGGAAAATTTGCCCGCGAATCTTGTGGTCTCATAATGTGCAGCGACGCGGCCTCCAGCTCCACCTCCAGCGTCACCAAATGAAGCCTGCGCGACCTTGCCACCGTTGGCAACTATCTTGCCTTTTCCTGAAAACAGCGTTGATTGGATGAGGATGCTGCCGCCACTTCCGCCTCCGGTGCCTTGATTGACAGCTGTGTTGGCTGATGCATCGAGTAGTCCGTCAACTTGAATGATGTGCGCCGCGTTGAGTTTGATGGCTCCACCTCCGGAACTGCCAGGCTAATAAGACATTACAATACATCAATAGCTATATACGAACCTAAAGAACATAGCATTGTGGATGTATTATTTAGGTGTTAGCAGTCATCATGGCTTTAAAAGGAGCTGTTAACTGCTGCCCATTAAGCTCAGTTGGAAAGGGCATTGGACTGCTGAATGGAGGGTCGTGGGCTCACGTTCAAAGCGGAACACCAACCAGGGTCTTAAAACAACAAGTTGATCATGCTGACTGTGTTTATCACATTGTCTCAGTTCAGATGATCGTGTCATTGGGAGGTGACGTTAAGTCATTGGCATTGTCTCATGTAGGGACCATCATACAAAACGTAGGGGACGTTTAGAACGTACTCACGGCTTGAAGAGTAGGGGGTAGAAAAATAAAATGCATATTCTTGACTGAGTAATTAACATAAGTAGTGTAATCCTGAGGAAGATTTTTTGAGGTAACGTTGACTGACGTTTCGACAACATGAGCGGGAGTCATTATCAGAGTCAAGTAACAATACGCTACGTTGCTGTGCTTTTTGCATTGTTTTTATAGAACTGAAAGCCTCAAAACTCTTGCACCAATGTACTGTTACAAGTTTGAAGGCACTAGAAACCGGAAGTGACCCTAGATCTTTTTGTTTGACTATCTTGACTTGGCATTCTGGTTGGGCAGCGGGTTACAATATTTGGTTTTGAAAAAACTGAAAGTAAGCGTGGGTTCCAGGTTCAAACAGACTAAAAACACTGTCCCAAAACTGTTCTCAAGTCTTTTCATGAGGCTATGTAAGCACGCACGCCATTTTCTATTTTCAAGGAGAACTAGTAACTAGAGTCTTACCAAATCCTGATAACCTTGTCCTCCGCCACTTCCAAACGCAAGTGGTATCTCAAAGGACCCATAAGCCTTCCCCACGATCGCTTGATTAGAGGTCTGTCCACCTGCCCCGCCATGCCCTGCCCCAGACGGGGATGTTGCAGATTGCTTTCCAGGCTGCTCACCCTTCATGGAAGTAAACCCTCGCCCGCGGGCAGTTAGAACACCAGCAATATCGATAAAAATGTTATGCGCGCGCAAATGAACTTGGCTGACGTCCATCAGTGCGCCAGCGAGGATAGTAAGCTCTGCTGTGAGGTTGACTGTTAGTTTCGCAGGCTCATTAGTACGCTGGTAAAAGGTCCCTCCAGTTAAGATGGTGATACGATTCAATAACACGACGGCTTTGGTTGGTGAGTTGGCATGAGCGTCTTGTGTGACATCAAAGCGGCTGCTGTGTGCAATGATGAGGTTTGAAATTCCAACTAACTCGGATTCAGCATAAATGGAAGATTTTTGCAGAAAAACGTCAGATGGGAGGTAAACTTTAGAATCCTGCAAGAAAACGAAAACTGCGATCAAAGGAAGAAATTTCCTGAACATATACAAGCAACCTTATGGATGGGACAGTTGCAGGGAAAAAACGTTTTGTTTCTTCAAGTTCTCAGCCTCCACGTTCGCGCTTTACAGATTATTTTACTTCATACGATGTTTTGATGGAAAATACTTCCCAGGCGTTATCTAGTTTCTTGATTTATTGTAATGGTGGTTTAATTTTGATTGAAGGTATTTTGTACAAACTAGAATGTCTATTACTGATATTTCCTCTCTGCAAGATGCGATCAATTCTTTTTTCACTTTTTTTTTATTTGAGATTTAAAGAAAGGCCGGTTTGGTTCCGAATGATATGTCAGCGATCCATGAGAATCAAATCTAGACTCACCAAATCACCACTTACAAACGAAGGAAGCCCAGAACTGTAAAATGGTCTATTACGTACTCAGTCACAGAAGCAACTCTAAGTCTGCTTTAAATAAAGAGGCAAGTAGTCGCAAAAGATGCAACAACGCCCAGACATGTTATGAACTCACCCGATAAGTCCTAAGTGTAAAAGGAATCACGGAATCGTTGCTGGCATCCAGATACAACTCCTGTTGTCTTCCCACATGAATTGTACCTGTGAAATCTCCCTTGTATTGGTTCATCTTAAAGTTAACGCTGCCAACATTGTTCTGAATGGCAAGATGTGCATTTCCGCGAACATCCAACTCATCTACCTCAAAGGTCGCTGACCCAGGATCATTAAACACAAGCCACGTCCTTGAGCTGTCTTGTTCAAGATTGGCGGCTTGGAACGACGAGGTGGCACGGCCGACAAACACCTTAAGCTCGCTTAACGCAACGTGTGACTCCAGTCTTGTCAAGGTCAGGGTGAACTTTGAGATAGTGTCTTCTATGATTACATCATTGTAAACAGTAGTATCAAAGCATCCAGCAAATGATCTCACATCTTTCGTTCTGACTACAAGTCCAGAGGAAGGGCTATATGTAGTCAAACTAAAGCTGACGCGGTAGCCTCGATGACAGAACTAAGACAAAAAGATAGAAAACTGTTATAAAAGAGATTTTATTGTTGAACTACGGGTGATTGATTGATTGATTGATTGATTGATTGATTGATTGATTGATTGATTGATTGATTGATTGATTGATTGATTGATTGATTGATTGATTGATTGATTGATTGATTGATTGATTCATTCATTCATTCATTCATTCATTCCTTCGTTCACTGGCTCATTCAATCATTGATTCATTATTTCTTGATTCATTCACTCATTAAATCATTCACCCTCTCGCTGTCTCTTCCTCTCTCCTTTCATTCCTTCGTTTCCTTCTTTGCTTCCTTCTTTTTGACCATAAAAAACCGCCTGAGTGTGACGCGCCATTCTAAGTTCTCAAAATATCACGATTATATAGCAAAACCTCTTGAAAATGTGGTCCTACCTTTTGTATCTGTGCATAAAATACTCAAGCAGGCCGTGTCCATTCAAAATAAGGCTACCAAGACAAATATTTACAATAATGTTGTCCATTAATTTCAAGAGAATGTTTGCCTGGTAATTTTCAATTTGGGTTGTCATGTGGAAGAAAGGGCAAAGATACAACGTTCATGAACACAAATGTGAAAACAGAAACTTGTGTATAAACATAGTTAATTGAGGAACTAGTTGTGAAGCCTTGTCACGACAACAATAGTGCTGCAATTTATATTGGAAGGGCCGCGACTATGCACAATCCTTTGTTTTAACCTTCTTACTACAGCTGAATATCTTATCAGGAAAGTTTCTATTGGTCAGTTTCTCCAACACATTTCAAACTATATTGTGGTCTGTGCACAGTCAAGGGCAAAAATGTTAACTAAAACATATCAGAAAGAAGTTTGTCAGGCTTCCTAATCATTGCGTTTTATTCACTCTGGTATAAATACATACTTACCGGATAGAGTCGGATGTGATGAATGTACATGTTTCTCGGTAGAGTGACAGTAATGACAACATTAGTGTACTGTGACTGCACTATGTAAGCGTTCTTGACGTCTCCATCACACAGTCGAGTCAGAGAATAGTAGTAAGTCTGAGAGGCGTGATGGTAGCTCTGCGTAGCACCATTTGACGAGAATTGAAATCCACTTATACTAGTGTAAACTTGCGAGTAGTCTCTATAAATGGAGCCAGGATGTAGTTTCACTTCTTCCACCTACGAAAAGTAAAAAAGAAGCAGTGAAACAACTTCGTTCCACACAGTCAGTGACTGCTGTGGAACAAGCTTCCACACTGAAGTCATCAGGAAGAACTACGGTAGCTAGTTTCCGTCCCTATTCCTCAACTGCATTCTGCCTTGGCGGTGTCACTCCTTAAGAGGCTTCTAAGCTGGTGCACATGCTGACTGGTCAATCAGGTGTTATAACGCTATGTGATGTGTTTCCGCAACACCACACGTAAGACATTAAAAAGGTACCATCTTCCGTCCTGAATAATCAATAACATCTTATAGCTCTGACAAGAAGATCAATTAAAAAAAAAAAGCTCCTTTTTTTCCTTAAAAACTACGCGTCTTTGTTCTCAGTTTACCTGATTTATTCGTTCGGTAATCGGCCTTCGACCTTTGTTATCGACTTTTAGCGTTCGGTGCGCTCGGTCGGAGTTATTTCCCGCCTTTTCCACGTACACGGTTCCAGCAGCACCGTTCTCCAAGTCGCCTTTCCCGCCAGCAGCCTCAAGGACGCCATCAAAGAATCCTCCACGGTAATATAAAGCGATTCTGCCGCCTGACCCTCCACCACCTCCTCTTGTTGAGTGACTATATCCATTTCCACCATTGGCCTTAGGAAAGCAAATTAGACAACGAACATAACATTAGACTCAACAATACAAAATAAGCTCAAAGCGATCGTATCTTGACGCTAATTAAGCTGATGTTACCTGCAACGATTCGCAACAACGACTTTTGGCCCGACACCACGTCATTTTTTTGTTGCAATGAACTACTGGTAACGATGACTTTCAACAAGGAAAGTTAACCCCTTAAATATGGGCCAGCGGAAGATTTTCTGCGCAATATTTGCGTTGAAGCAAGTTGCGAGTATTTGGATCACCTTCAAAGACATACAACGTCCTTCAGCGCGAATGCTGAATTGGTAATCGTCCGCATAAACATATATGTTACACGGATATTATCCTTGCCGATTGTCTTGTGTATTAAACATATACTAAAATATGGTGTGGAGATGAAATAAAAATCATCATTGCGATTAGTCGCGTCTGGTATCAGCTTTACTTGTAATTCTGATTGGTTCATTGAGCTCGTTACTTATGTTGTGATTGGTTAGAGGGATACCCGGATTCGAGTTGTAATCCAACTCACAGAAGTTCTATGGATAGATTGCTTAACATAGCTGTTATAGCAATTTATTATTCAACACATTGTAGCACTGCCCAAATATGGCCATGGTGCACTGAATATTCGTGCTTTCACATGGTTTGTTAGTTTAGTGGAAAACAAACTGAAAGTTTACTTCATTTTACAGGATCTTCTGGTGGACAGATTAACGCAAACTGTTGATCGATTGAGAGAAGAGATTGATATGTGTAAGACGCAGTGTTCAGCTCAGCTGGAGGAAACTAAGGCTGCACAAAAATCACTCTCCGAGGCAACCACTGAAATAGAGGTTAGTATTAATAACAACATTATTAAATGTACACTTGTCTGTGATACATGTATGTTACAAAGATCCACTTAGATTCTTTCTTACTCCATTCAGTTAACCCTTTAAACTTTCTTTTTATTTTCATGTTTTTGAGTTTGCCTTGTTCTGGGTGATTTTGTAACATTATAGCGACAGCAACAACATCGTTTTTAAGAACAGCGAGAGACCTTTGTATTTCTTTCTGTGTTTGCATTGATAGTTGGCCCCCCGTTGGGTTACAAGGTCAAATATTCCACATTTTTTGGTCCTTAAACTAGGAAAAATGCATTATGTTGCCAGGCTGTAGCTTGAGAATTTAAGCTGGGAACCTTTTATTGCCCTCCACATCTATGGCACGATATTTCACTACAATTGGCAGAATGTGGGTTGCATGCAATGAATGATTTGTTTTACAGGCAGATATGAACATGTCGCATTTTTAACCTATTTTTTTCTTGCATTTAAGTACCTTGAGAGTACAAAGTTTACTAGAAATTGCCAGAGAACGTTAAATGTACTCCTTTAGACCTGCCAATGCCAGAAACCTCTTCAATCAAACGTTGTATCTGGCGTTGTTTGTTTTCCAACATAGGCTATTCTCCTCTTGTACCGAGCAAGTAAAATTATCGTTCGCCGGCGAACGATAAATCGAATAAAAAATGTTAAAGGGTTAATACCCATGTATATAGTCCATGCCTCCAACGTTGGATGATACTTTTGAACCAATAGAAATTAGTATCCAAAGGAGGGGAGGAAGTTCTGTTCGAGATAGCGCAGCCGATGTTTAGATATAGCGGCAGTCTACTGAAGTACTTTAGAATAACATTATGATTGTTTAAAGCTTAGAATTGTTGAAAAAGAATGCGGTTGGTAAGCACACCTGCACAGTTCCACTTCCTTCAAACAGGTTTGTCCTGATGAGAATACTTCCTCCACTACCTCCCCCAGCGTAAGATCCAACATAGTTATCGCCATTCGCGCTTAACGTTCCTTCAATGTCCAGGGTGTCACTGATGTTGAGGAAGAAAATTCCACCGCCGCGGCCTCCCAGCTGTCCTCCCCCACCCTTTCCACCGCTGCTACCTGTCAGTGGATATCAACACTACAAACCTCAGTGCTTTTCATAATGTAGATACAAACTGGTTAGCATACATGAACAACATGATACTCATACGAAAAGTACAAGGTTTGCATCAAAGCAAAGTCCAACCTCGTTCCCAGGGTGAAAGAACCTGGGAACGAGGTCGAGCAAAGTCACCGCCAGTATCGCTCCAGTAAAAGGGTCAAGTTACTATGCGCACTACTAAAAAATTGGGCTTAATTTGAAAACACCACATCTTACTGGTCTTTGACTGTAGTTTGTGACAATTTAATATGCAGTCAGATAATTTAATTCGTAATTTTTAATAAGTATTTTAGGGTACGGCATTACTGGATTAGCGCAATCAAACTTGAGTTGGCAGATAAAATCAGACCGTCAAATTTTTTGTAAAAGAATTTGCCAACGAAGCATATGCTTCTGGTGCAAACGGATTTACATCTGTATATTTTGTTTTCGAACGCGATCCTTTTGAATCAATATTTAAATTTTGCAACTGTTTCAATACAGATCTGAAATAGTTTGCCTGATTGGAGAACTTGTAATACATTCGTATCTCTAAACTTTATTTTACACAATCAATTTTTCTGTACGTCAGCAATTTATTAATTGTCAATGACAACTTTTGTTTTGATCCTGACAATTCCAACTTTTCAATAATTTGAATTTCACCATTGTAGTTTGCTTGGCTTACTTTTAAGGAATTTCTTATTTTCGAAGAATGTGAAAAGAAAAAAAATCATTTAAGTTGCTTAATAGAAGGCTTGTGAAAAATAAGTTGGTCTAGCTGAAACTGATATAAATTCCCAAGTAACAAACAACTTACCAAATTCATTTGGTTCCTTGATGGACCCATAAGCACCTCCAGTCGTCACTTGACTCACAGCACGGCCGCCCAGACCCCCATGCCCTCCACCAGATCCTCCGGCAAAGCCTGGGGACGGGTAATCCGCACCAGGGCCCTTACCTATTGCGGAAATCACAAAGCATTGGTGACTCATCGCATACTAGTTATAACGTAGTGCAAGAGCGCGCTAGCGACTAGAAAACTGTTCAACTGGATTTTGAGATTGGGAAGAACCATACATGACTGCAGTGTTAATGACTACATGTTTATGTCTTCCGAACAATAAATATTTGAAATGTTCACGTCCAGCCGAGAATCATTCTCTTAATTGTGTTTGATTGGCTACAAAATCATAGTTGGCCAGTCACGAAGGTCCCACTTCACCAAAATAAATTACTTCAATAAAAATCACTCTTATTAAGTGTCAAGGACATTTAGCACAGAGTACTACCCCTACCACCCTGTGTTCTGTATACAGTATAGTGATCGCAAGAAATGATAATGTGTTATGGTGATGTATTTATATACCGCACGTACCACATAGTCTCATGGCGGTTTACAATTCATCTGTTGGGTGAGATCGGACGTCAGCATGTAAAGGCGCCACTGGCAGCTGCTATCAGTCCATATTTTGATCTCACCCACCCACCCAGCCCACGCATGAATGCAAAAAACAGATCAAACGTACCATCGTATTCAAAGTTCTCTCCCTTAAGTGTAGCACCCACAGTTGCCAACGCATCGATGGTAAAATTCAGGACGTACACATGAAGGTTAACAGCTGTGAACGTTCCACCGCCGAACACTTGCATGGATGTTCCACGGAATTCCCGTATTCTCTCCTGATTGGTCACCTTCATGGTTCCCTTGTTCCGAACTTGGATTGTTTCGAAGAAAAAGGTCTGAAAACAACAAAACAAGACAATACCATAATTGACAACCTAGTGACAGATGTTCTTAATCAGGCTACATTTGTATTAAAACCGATTCCCAATACTATCTCCCTCCCTCTTTACTATGAAATTTTCCACGGAATCAGAGTTTCGCGATCTATTTATCGGTTTACAAGGGTCCAGTGTTTCAATTAACCACATTTAATTTGCGCGCCGACACAAATCTTTGAGCTGGGATCATAATTTGTCAATGTTGTTGAGCGAGCGGTTATAGTTCTAAACGAATGCTTTTGTTTTGTTCCTTTCATTTGATTACTTTTACAACACAGTACAATACCATACGATAAGAAACAATACGATTATATACGATCGGGGGAACAACACGACACGATACGATACACTTAGGAGTTTGAGGAAGAGACGAGAGGCCATTGGCAGGAAGAGGAGAATAACACAATTTATACACCATTCTGTTCCCATACCTCGGTCAGTTTTCCCTCTGTATCATACATCTCTTTCATGCGAATGACGCCATCATCAACCACGGTAATATTCTGGCATCTCTTCAAGACTCCATCAATCTCAACCGTTACCCCGGCAACGAGCAATTCGCCCTGCATGGTGGTCAGCCCTCCTTGGTAGATAATCATATCCATGGGCAGGTATGATTGGAGAGAAAGGAACGTCTGATTGAAACCAAGATGAATTCTTCCAGTTCTGAAGAATGTAATTGGGTGTTTAGGTTAGTACATCATGTGCAATGGTTCCCTGTTGAGAACTGAGTCAATGTACTGTTATTCCTGTAAGCGGATGAGAACGTGAAGTTTAAAAAGGCAAACAAAAACATTTCAGAAACGTCTATCACTTCTGCTTGAAACTTCAATTTCACCTTTGGATATGTTAAATTAACTTTTGATTCTTTTAGAGAACTGCCTTACATAAGAAGACTATTGAGGAGTCTGTTACCCTGATGCGATTTACTTTTGAGTCTGCGGATAAAAATCCTTACAAAGTGCGAACATCTAAACGAAAGCTCATGAATAGTACTCTTGTCTCGTACTTCTGAATAAGAGTTACTGAGCAGCTGGGCACTTTGTTTTGAATTTTGTTTTTCGTGCGATTATTGTCAAATAGACCCTTCTCCAAAATGGCGGCCGAAAATTCAAGTAAGTTAAAATTAAAAACGTGTACCAGCACTAGAAAGAGCACGTTTACTTGAGTACCCTGCAAAGTTGCAGCATATCAGGTGTAATTTAAGCTGAGAAAATGTAGGTTGAAAAATGAAAAATTTACAGACGTCTGTATGACTGGGGGTATGACGTATACCCCTAGTCATACAAACGTCTGTAAATTTGTCAAATTTCATCTTACATTTTCCAAGCTGATATAACGCCTAATGTGCTGAAACTTTGCAAGGTTACTTAAGTAAAAGTGCCCTTTTCAGTGCTGGTATCAGTTTTTCATTCTGTTCAATTTTAACTCATTCAAATCTGTTGCCGCCATTTTGGAGAAGGGTCTATTCTAGCTATAAGGTTCTTCGCACGTAGATTCGTACCTATCTCCCTGCATTTGACCAATCACAATCGATATATGCGCCTTAGTGCTTGCTGGGTTTATAATGGCGAGTTGTGCTCCACCGTAGAGCTGTAGCTCATCCAATTCCAGATCAGTTCCATTAGATGCGAGATCCTCATCATTCAGCGTGAGCCACACCCTACTTGATCCACCGAGACTGAAATCGCTATAGCTAGCACTCAGATTAGCGCCAGGAGAACGAGGGGTTCGCCCCATCCCGTTTGCATACAACGTCCTGTTCCGAGTCCATTTCGTTCCATTAATGACTTCTTCATCAATAACAACTCTTTCAGCGTGTGCTGCTTCGTCGATGCGGTCATGACCATAGGTTGCGTTCATACCAGGCACATTCTCCACAAACACTGTCCCTGGACCCCCGGGTTCGTATGAGCTTGCGCCTCCGGTCCCAAGGTAACGACCTAGAAAATGGTTCTCACGATAGTACAAGCAAACACGACCAGCCCCTCCCCCGCCGCCGTTGGAGCCGTCCCCATCACCACCAGACACGTCGAACTCTCCGTCGCCATGTATTCGAGACGTGTACGCTAGAATACTTCCACCGCTACCACCACCGCTACGAGTAGCCCGAAAATTCCCCCCTCTGGATGATAACTGTCCGTCTACCACTAGCGTGTCATGCGCAATGATTTTGAATCTTCCCCCTCCCAATCCACCTGTAAATGGGAAAACCTCTGCTCCGCCTGTGCTTCCAAAGTTAGTGGGTTTTCTATATTTCCCGTATGAGACACCGACTTTTGATTGGCCGCGACCCAATCCACCATGCCCGCCATGTCCCGCGCCAGAGGAACCCGAGACGCCACCCCATCCGTCTCCATAGTAACGTAATCCTGGAACTTCAGCAGCAAGACCATTTGCTGAGAGGGCAGCGAAGGGTTCGATGGTGATGTTGATGTAGTCTAACGTGAGACTGTTGGCCTCCACCTGCAAGCAGACATAATATTTCTTACATATTTAATAAGCTTCTCAAGAAGATATAGATGGAAGCATAAAGGGGAAGTATCATGGGGTTTTTGAAATCTTTTGTTAAATAGGATGAAATAAGACAGCTGCCAAATAATTGTAGAATGACAAGAGGAAAGAAATCAACTCAATTCTTGAAAGGAACAACTCGTGATCTGTTCTAGTGACTTTTGGAAACAAAAATGCGAGAACTTGAAAAACATTAGCTTAACATTTTTCAAGTTTCAATCCATACCGACCTACTCTGTCTCTGGCCAGAGGCACTCATCGACAGTTTTGTTGCACTGGGGTGATAATTTATAACAAACTTGACAATTATTTCTTTGTATCTGCTGACAGACAAACATTTTTGAGTTTTGAAATTACAACAAAGTTGCATGATACTTCCCCTTTAACGATAGTTTTGTTTCGTTTACACAAAGAGGAGAAAAGGCAAGTCAAGAAAAGTGGAACTGAGATTAGAATGTAACGCAAAACAGAAGGATTAATGCTGTAAAATAACCTCAAGTTAAGGAACGCTCTTACTGATTAGAAGTATGTTATATGGAAACAAGTTTTTTAAGTTCGTATTGTGTACAGTATTGTGTACAGTAAATAAACTAAGCATTCGTTGATGTTTGTGAGAACTCGAAAGGCAGTTGAAACACTCGCCTAAGCCTTGTGTTTCCAACAAGAGTTTCTCCTCCTAAATTTCTCCTCGTGTGTCACCAGTCAGATGTTATATACACAAGGACCAATTTTCTAATGAAATACCTCTCCTCTGAACAGTCTGCTGTCGACGTTACCGACTGTAGCAAACGTTGCAACGATCATACCTAAACATCAAACTTCATAATGTAAGAAAAGGAATAATACTAACCGTCGCGCCTCCTCTAATGTTAAATGTTTTGCCAATCATTTGCACATCTTTCCTGTCCTCTCTTACCGCAGCCATGTAGCCGTCAGTTTGTACTACCACGTGATCAAGGGCAAAGTCAGTTTCTGTGGAATTCTCAAGGACAAAACGGCATTGTGGTCCAACGGTGAGATTGGCCATCTCTCCCATGACTCCACGCATCACCACCTCGACTCCGCGGCAATTCATGCTAGTGGGAAAGGTCACATTGGAACCTTTTTGGGACAGGAGCGAGAATGGAAGGTGCCCTTCTGAGCCCCTCATGTGAACGGTCTGAGTAGAACGCACTGTTAGGATGCCGCTGCTGTCACCAACGATCTGGTCCACGCTCATTTTGACGTCACTTCCGGATATCGACAGGCTTCCTTGGCCCTTGATATGCAGCTTTGCGGGGAGAACAGTTTAAAAATGTGAAACGTGTACACTATAGACAGAGTTCGTTTGCTTGTAAACATGACAATGGTGATCATGTAGACTTTCCTACAAGCCGAATTCATGCAAACGGGGACTCACATTTTTTATAATTCAAAACCAAGGCGCTGGCTGTGATAAACCTCAAATTACTACAACTCTCTAGGGAAACAATACAACATAACTTCCAAGAGAAACAAATAACGGTTGTGTGACCTCTCAACGGTCACATTAAACGTTCCATTGGGTTCCCCTGTGTGAACCCACTTCTCAATGGGATCCCTGCAAAACAACGACTATGTACAGCGATAAAACGACGCTCGGTCAACTTCTCATAGAGAGAAGAAAATGCATGTGTGTGAATATAGGTATGAATCTTTGCACAATACCTATTCAAAACAGCAGCACTAAGCCACCAATTTTTACGTGAAAATGATTATGACTGCTATACGACAGATGCGTTTTTCTCGCCAAATGTAGGATTAACAAAAAGACTGCGTACCTCATTAAAGTGATGATTTGAAATTTTTTCGTCTTCACTGACGATCCATGCTGTACTTGGGCTCGTATAATGAGGTGTTTGCAATACTGCGGAAGGATTTTCACGAATAAAGAACCTGACGGTACTGAGAGAAGCATAAGTTCTACCTTTTTGTAGACTGATGACAACCTGCAGAACAAAATAAGGGGACAATTGCTCTCAATCAATCAATCAATCTATCAATCAATCAATCAATCAATCAATCATTTATTCATCCACTTTTAAGTGGACGTTAAAACGTCTAATTTCAAAATACGTACGTGCTAGAAATTATAAAAATTAAAAGTATATAAAAAATTTCAAAGCCTTGATATATTGGTAAAAACTATTATAAAATACAAATATTGACTATTATAAGAACTAAGATTACTAAAATAGTTAAGAATTTATATGTAAATTTTCGTTCCCAATCGTCTTCATAAGCGTGGAAAGATTTTCCTGCCTTAAGTCAGGTGTGAGTGAGTTCCAGATGTTAGTAACTTTGTATGTGAAAGAATTCTTCATCCAGTTAAGACGAAAACTGGGCAAACTATCTCTTTACGAACTCGTAGTTCAAAGTCAACGAGGAACGTTGTGTCTATAAACTTGTTTATAGTTCCAATTTTTCAATCATTCATTTTATTATTGAGACACGAGGATAGATTTACCCTTTAAACCCCAAAAGACCCTTCTCCAAAATGGCGGCACAGATTTGAATGAGTTAAAATTGAACTGAATGAAAACCTGATACCAGCACTGGAAAGAGCACCTTTACTTTAGTAACCTTGCAAAGTGTCAGCATATTAGGCGTTACCAGCTTAGGAAATGTAAGATGAAATTTGACAAATTTACAGACGTTTGTATGACTGGGGGTATACTTCATACCCCCAGTGATACAAACGTCTGTAAATGTTTCATTTTTCAACTTACATTTTCTCAGCTGATATTACACCCGATATGCTGAAACTTTGCAGGGTTACTAAAGTAAAGGTGCTCTTCCTAGTTCTGGTATACATTTTTAATTTCAAGTTATTTGAATTTTCGGCCACCATTTTGGAGAAGGATCTATAGTGATCAGCAATCTAATTTCTCCTTACAAAATCATTACTTCATCAAACATGTAGATCATGAGAATGAAGGAAATGATCACCAAAGATAAACTGTCTTGATGTTCAATCTAATTCTCCCAACAAATACCGTAAGAAATGTACGGAGGATAATGGGGAGAATAAGCATTTTGATACTGACGTTGACGTTGTCATGGGACGGCTACTTTAATGACGTATAAATTAGCAGTCATCGTGAGATGTCAGTTGATATCACTGATCTGAATTTTAGAGATAGGTTTTCGAAAAAAGGGGGCAACAAAGGGTGTTTTGGAGACCTATATCACGACGCTCAATTATGCATTAATTGGAAACCGGTCGTTTCTTTTGCAGTTTAGTCGTGTTTCCTCATTGTTCATGGTCAAATTGAACTGCTTAAAAGTCTTGTTTATATCCGTCATTTATTTCCAACTGATTCCTAATTTACTTTGTCTGTGCTGGCAAATCGACCTTGCGTGTGTTAGCGAATCCACTTGTGGGCGAAACGACCCACATTCCATGAATTTTACCTTATCAACATGTAGTCTTACGACCAATTTGCTCGGTTGCCCTTGAAGGCAATTGGTCGGATTGACCCAGCCACCGCTTCCTGCCACTTCACTGTTATTGAAATAGATGCGAACGTAATACGATGTCCAGTGGTCCGAGCTACAAACAGGATAAACCAACATATATTCCAAGAACAAGGACAACGGGAAGCGGTACGTCACCACAGGGCTTGTGGCCGTGGTGTAATAATGGGAGGAAGTTGGTAGAAACAAATTAGCCATCCAAGATTTGTCGGTAGCGCATTTTCGGCTGTCTCTGCTATTCACTGTTCGGCAGTAAGGTGTTCCAGTTGTACTCAGAGTAACTCCGTTTGGTGCTTGATACACTGTTTGGTAGTAAGGATAACCTGCAGAAATATAAAGAGGCGTCTTGATAAAATAAAAGATAACGTTACATAACAAATTGAAATTAAAATACAAGAACAAAAAACACCTACTGAATGGGCACATCGTGGGGTTATTACTGTATACAAAAAAATTGCCCCAGTTTAACATTTTTAAAAACGTGCAAAATATACAGACTAATCATTAGTTTATTTTATTTTCATATAAATCTTCAGACTGCTCTTAAAGCAGTTTAACGCCCCAGAATGAACAATATATTTAGCAAAATTGTTATACTTACTAGCAATACGTGTTACATAATGTTTAAGGTCGTGAATAACTCTTGCTCGATCATTTTTGGTGAACTCGAAGAAACCCTGAATGTTAAGATAATCTACAGAGAGTATGCAAGTGATTTATTTCCATGAACCTTGGGGGTGGGGGAGGAGGATAGATCTACCCCTTCCCCCTCCGAAGCGTTACAGTCAACCCAGGTCACGCGTGAACGATATTTTTTAAATTTGAACGTAGTTTCGAAATTTACATGTCAGTTTCGAAAATCGCCAACGAGATTTCAGAGTTCCCGTATAAATTTCCCTAGCTTATTGACGGTATAAAGTTATGAATTTTTCTTTACATTGCAAAATTGAATATTTCAAGAATAACAATTGTTTCCCGAGTATTTTGAATCTTTTTTTCAGTTAATGCGTCTTTTTCGGAACAATTTCCAGAGAAATGTCCAACATTCCATTCACACGTCGGACATTACAAAGAGAAATTCGAATGTTCATTTCATTCTTGGAAATACTGTTCACGCGTGACCTGGATTGACTGTAAGAGCATTAAGCTATGACAATGATAGTATTTCGGAACTGTTTCCTTTGGGGTCCACAAAATTACCTGCCGTGTTTCCTACCAAGTCCAGTTCCTTTATCTCGTGAAGCCTGGACGGACCGCTAGACGTCACTCCGTTATCAATTCTAAGGGCGCGGTGAGGCTGACTGGCGTTTCGGTTGTTTTCGATGTAAACCGTTCCTGCTCCACCTCGTTCTGCTTGGCTTGTTCCTCCATAGCTCTGGAACGAGCCTATGAACGTGTAAGTTCCATTGTAGTAGACAGCAATACGTCCACCAGCTCCTCCGCCTCCATACGGGGTACCGCTTGAAGTACATGATCCGCCGTTCACCGTCACGTAGCCCTCACCGTCGAACTTGAAGGTGCGGATAACAATACTTCCCCCTGCGCCACCGCCGCTAGGATTTCCCCCACTTCTGGGTTCTCCGTTTGCTTGCACTCGTCCCTCGAGTCGCAACATTTCTGAGATTTTAAAAACAATACGTCCTCCGCCTCGCCCGCCTACGTTGTTCAAGCCATTACCGCCGCCACTGCCGTATTGAGTAGGTTCGTATATAGAATCGTATGAGTAAGAGGCCTGGAGTCCGGCTGATCCCCGGCCGCCACGGCCCCCGTGTCCCCCACCTCCCGCTCCGGTGTTAAAGGAAGTCTGGCGAAGACCAGTTCCTGGTCCCTGCTGGGAACCGTATCCTCTGTAGTCTGCTGATACGGTACCTGTTTATGACACAAAACAATCAAAATTTACATACTATTATACAGCTTTTTTCAGCGTTTTACCATACAGTTCTTTACTATGCGTTTCAAAGCTTCACATTTTCGTCAAATATGAAAGCAAACTTCACGAAAGAATGCCTAAACTGTCAGATAAGTTAATTTGTAGAAAGTAGTTTATCTCCATTTTACCTTTTTGTAAGTTTACATGAGGCTAGGAGAAAATTTTTCGTTTCACACAAAACAACAGCGGAAGTTTGGCGTTCGTCGACAGCCATAGAACGCCATGCTTAATTTATTGATTAATTGAAATATGTCAAAAAGGTTGACAAAGAGAAAATCTACATATGATGCCTCAGCACGGTTTTCTATTAGTTTTGCGACCCACCTGTTGCTGGTGATATAATGGTGTTTTATTGTTAGCGGTTTATTACTGAAAATATAGACTTACCGGCAACATCAATTGTAGCGTTGACAGAGTCTAAGAAAAAGTCATCGACACTTGCCAACCCACCAGCGTTCACCACAAATCGTGTCATGTGCAAACTCACTGGACCATGATCCGGAAGCTTGGTGGTATGCAGCAAACCAAGTGACTTGATTGACAGGTTGGTAAACCGAAAATGGCCAAGGTCTTCGCCGAGTGAGTTGCCACCGGACCAAAGGAAGAGCTTCCCATCTCTGTCGATTGTGTAATCATCTGAGTCCACCAAGGTTCCGTTGATTTCCATGTAGACTTCACGCAATGACAAGCGTCGAGGAACTTCTAGGGATGCGTTGAAATACACCAGTGTGTTTATCGGAAAGTACAAGTCTACAAACTTGAATACAACGGACTGAAAACGACCGACGTGAAGCACGCCGCTCCGATCACCTCGGAGCGTGTGTGCGTACACAGTGACATTCTCGCGTGAACCATTTCCGTAGAAAGCCACATGTGAGTTACCATGGAGATGAAACTCGTCCAGAGTGTAATTGTCCGCTTCGTGTAGCCACGTGACCGCTCCAATGTACCTTGTATCACTGTATATTCCCTTCATGAGATGACGGAGCCTACCTTCTGATTTATCCACCGCCCAAGGGTACGCTAATCCGTAGTTATTAATCTTCAAAACTCTGTACTCTACTTTGCTCCCGTTTCGAGTTTCAAGGTAAGCCGTTCCAGAAGCGCCTGGTTCGACACTACTGTCTCCTCCTTTGGCGGAAAGCGTGCCATTGAAATTGAGCATAAAAGCGTGGTAAATTGCTATCCGGCCTCCTGACCCCCCTCCTCCGTTATTTGGAGACCCCGATCCTCCCTTGGCGCTGACAGTTCCGTAGCCGTCTAACTCTTCACAGTCTATCCAGATGCTTCCTCCGCTTCCTCCCCCTGACGTGCTAGGAGGAGGGCCGTCTTCTCCGTCTGCTGACAGGTGTCCGTCAAGGATCAAATGACGTGTGACGATCTTAATTGCTCCTCCCCCTTGACCTCCCAGTCCACTCCGGGTGATCGAGTTTTTGTATGGACCAACGGTGCTGGTGCGGTAATCTCCAAAATACAGGCTGCCTGCAAGAGAAGCGCGTTCGATATATTTAACAATGATTCCACGAAATGGATTACTTAAGAAGGTTGAGTGGAAAATGTGTTTTAATACAGAGCCACTCCTTGGATTTTATGATATTGCCAAAACTGGAGTTTTGTTAACAGAAGCATCCATTTTCGTCACCCACTTCACGAAGCTTCACTATTCGTAGGATATGGGCTGACGGCGTACTAGTCGAAGGAGCCAATAAGAGCGCATGCGCGTATCAGGGGCTATATTGCATTGAGTGGCCAACCGTTAAGAGAATGCGTTCGGCTTTACAAGCGGGAATTCGAAACCACAAACGCGCTTAAAAAGAGAGGCTCCGCTACGGAACTGAGGTAGCCTCTCCTTTATTTTACATGTTTCGGCAGTCCTGTGTGAAATGCAAAAAACCGAAGCCTTTCGGTAGTGGTACGTCGGTAACCTGACGTTACACTGAAATAAGTATCCTTCAAAATCTCATTAAAACCAATACATCACCACAACAAGAACAAAGAAGTAATTCTGAACGGAAGCCTTGTCCGAAAAATAGGAAAATTTCGTTGTGGGTGATTGACAACTGACGGTGAAAGTGGTCAGATCAGGCCCCCTTTATACCAAAACATTTTGTTCCACCCTTTAAGCCCCAATAATGGTTAGCATCAGATTTCTCCTTGTAACGTCAATGCTAAATCAATCACAATGTAGTGAGACTTTAGAATATCATCACCCAACATGATTTTTCTTGATTAACTATTGCAACAGTAAATGTTTTGGGACAAGAATGGGGAATTTGTATTTTGATATTGGCGATTACAGGGTTAAGACCTGTGTAAATAGACTATACGACGTAATTACAGACATTTAACCTTCTCCTAACATACCATAATGTAATCCATATCCTCCAGCGCTCCCATAATCGAAAGGTTGCCTGTAATCCCCGTAAAACTGGCCCACACGAGTCACCCCAGCTCCTCGTCCACCCGTTCCGGCATAGCCAGCCCCAGTCGCTCCTGAGGAGCTCCCAGTCCCCTGACCGGGTCCTTCAGATGGTTCAAACTCGTTTCCAGATCGCCCGTCCTTGGTGACGTAACCAGCGTGATTATGACTCAGTTTTCCTCCCGAGTTTATCCTCAGCAGATGTGTAACTGAGATGTTCAGCTTGTTATTTGATTTGAAGTGACCACCGCCAAAGACCTAATGAGAGAAAAACCGTGTTACGTACACTACTACGAATTTCGGTTGAACAGTTCTCTGGCTAACATTTCATGTTTTTCTCGCTCTCAAAGATGAGTCCGCATGCCACCCCGTGACGAGTACCCCGGTGAAGAATAGAACAGGAAAGCATTGGTTGACGCCGAATTCCAAGTTGGCGATCGAGCTAAGTACAAAGAGACGTCAAAGGTCAACTAGCGAGAATTGACAGTTTAACAACAGGTGATCTAAATTTTCTGTCTTGTCTTTCTTATTTCTGACATAAATTAGTAGGTTTGTAAAATGTCAGTCTCACATATATATAGTAGTGTGCTTTTCAGTTGCATTTGTCTGCGGAGCATGGCTACGTGCCACTGAATAACTTGCTTTCATGGCCACTGAATTAACTTGGTGGAAATAGCGTTTTCTAACACCTTTCTCGGAATTGTGCCGACTTAAGTAAGTACTAACAAAGAGAAAGGTACAGTCCTACATAAATAAATGGTATACAGATAGAAATTCAAAAATATAGTGACAATGGACATTCTGAAAGAAGAGGTGTGATTGAGACGTCTTTTTCTCGTTCTTCCCGTCGTCCACCGCGCCCCCTCTTCCTCCATTTCCGACTTCTTGCTCCCTACTTAATGAAGGAGCCTCTGCGGAGGAGAGAGCTTCTGTATACTATCTTTCAAATAATTTACTCGAGAAATGGCCTCATAGGATATGAACTAGATGCCTTCGTCTGGTACAATAGCAAAGCACACTTCAATTTTGAATTTTTTGATAAAGTAATCGTTGTGAAGAGACAAAATTTTGAAAACTAGAGACCACCACCAGAATCTGCCAGTTTTATTTTAGGCATACTGTGCCAAGTGATACATTATTACCAATTACAGAAAAGCAAAAATCTTTG
>NW_028145638.1:2905000-2987500 GCF_977016875.1 Pavona decussata
TGAGATAGACAGTCCCGGCAGCACCAGTCTCCGCACCGGAAGCAGCACTGCCACCACTGGTGTCAAACTTTCCCCTGTATGGGTGGTGTGTGTCATTGTTGCTGTAATAAACGGCTATCCGACCACCCGATCCACCGCCTGAGCCCGTGGCTCCGCTTCCACCGTGCGATTGTATAATACCAGTGTGGCCGCCGGAGAGGACCTGGGTATGAATTAAGATGCTACCGCCGCTTCCGCCGCCATTGTTGTTACTGACGTCACGGCTGTTACTGATGATGCCGCCATCAACCTACAAAGAAAACAAATTTCGTTTTCTTATTTAAAAAGCTGTGGTTAGTTTATTCATGTGCCTGTGCAAGTTCTAATGGCAATCTCCTTCCTATCATAAATTGATATGGGGTTAGTTTCTAAGGAACTGTGTTACTGCGTCGGTGGGTGAGTCGAAACGAATATTTGGTTTTATCAACTAAGTTCAACTGTTAGTTCAACTCAGTCGATAAAACCATATATTCCTTCCTATCACAGACTGCGAAGAGTCCTTTTGTTAACAAAGATAGTAAAGGAAGAAGAGAGAATCATAATCATGCTTGTAATCAGCCCAGCCCAAACTAAAGCGAGCTTCTTCCACGCTATATGACAAAAAAAAATTAGACACTACTCCCGCGACGAAAAAAACGCTATTCTGCTGTTTAATTTGACTCAAGCAAGCGAAAATTTTTTCTCCTGACTTGCGTTATGGTTTTCGTTAGCGAAGGCTCAAATATTGATTTGTGTTTAGTGACGAAAGATTTTCCCAAATGGGGGAAAAGTCGCTTTATTTTGCGAGTTTAAATAAATAAACAGCAAAAAAATTAAATTTTCAACTGAACCTGTAGAATATCTTCAACGTTGATACTCAAAACCCCGCCACCTTTTCCGCCACTTCCATCGCCACCACTTCCAAAATCCCTCGGGTAATACAAATTCCCGTACGGAAGTCCCTTCTTCATCCTACACGTGTGGTAACCCCCACAACTGCCTCTCCCGCCAGTCCCACCATGCCCTGCGCCCCCGCGAAGCCAGTTGGTCGTTTGTAAGCCTCCTGGTCCCTTCGTTGCTAAGTAACCGCCGTCGCTTGCATCGATAACACCACCATCATCTACGTTTAGATTGACAGCTGTTATATTCATGTTAAACGTGTTAATAGCAGCTCCTCCCTCAACCGTCAGGATTTTAGCTTGAAGAATGTACGCCGCGTTATGAGCGTTGGGACTATAGGTTCGGATCTGGGACCTCGCCATGATTCTAACAGTCTCGTTGAAAATGTAATTACGCCTAATTCTTTCGCCAGTCGAACCTGTCAAGTAACAGTGAAGCGTGCCACCGTTAAGAATTGTGAGATTTCGAATGTGATCGAGCGTTCCTTCCACGTGCACTGCGATCTTGTTCATTTCGGAAATTGGTGCAAGTCCAAGGTACCCTCCGTCGTAGATGTAGGCGCTAAAAGGGATGTCCAAAAACAGGCGATGCAAGTTCATGACTTGGTTAAGGGCAAGATGAATCATTCCCGTACGATCTCCGATCATGTATCGAAAGAACAACGAAGCCGGACGATTCACCGGTTCGGTTAAGATCGCCAGGTGAGCCCCTCCGTAAATCTGAAGCTCCTCAAAGTGAAAGTCGTGAGTACCGTTTGCAAAATGATGGCTTCCCGATTCCGGCAATATCCACGCTCGACAGCCGTCTTGTGAAAGATCGGAATAGTCAGATATTCTTGTTTTCAGCGGGTGTTGGCCACCATTGTCAACTAACAGTGTTCTATGGGTGTGAACTAGGTGATATAGGAATGCTGTCCCGGGACCTCCTGCCTCAGTGTTGGATGCACCGCCCTTGGCACCTCCTCTTGACTGGAAGGACCCTGTGTAGGTGGTGTTTTCAGTGAAGTACACAGCGATCCTTCCACCAGCCCCTCCCCCAGAGTCACTACCACCGGCACCGCCATTTACTGTGATACTTCCAGTTCCTTAAAAAAAAAAAAACAACAACAACAAAAGAATTGGTTGACAAAGCACACGAGGGTACGAAACCCTCTCCAAGAAACAATAATAAATCTCAGATATAAACCGTACATTATTATTTACCTCTAACCACACAATCGTAAAACCATATTCCAAGGTACTCAAAAATTTAGGTCATTCAAAGTAAGACCAAACAACTGTAATCAAAATACAAGAGACTGATGACATCCCTACTACTGAAAACCCACAAGATCTTCTTTTTAATGAACTGGAGAAAACAATTCTCGAAGGCAGAATTCCGACTAAAAGATTCTTATTATGAATTACTCAATAAGGAATACTATTTCCTAGTTTAAAAGAGAATGCTGATAAGAGATATCAGAGCATAGTTTATGACCATCTACAAGCAATATCTCAAACGGAATATAAATCCTAGAACTGTAGTTCGAAAAGAAGTTAGGTCACTACTAAAAAACGGAGCAACGAAGCACCTATCACTGTGAAAGATGCAATGGATGTTGTGTCACTAGTACTATTGACACAAATGATGGATCAGAGAATGCACTCTGCAGTGGATGGTATGACTTGCTCTCATCTGGCCTCCTAGCTCAGTCGCGGTTGATCAAATCCGAAGATCGTGGGTTCGATTCCCGCCGAAGTCAAACATTGTTTCGTTGGCTCGTGCGGTCTCCTATTTCCTTACTAGGGCTAACGCTCAATAGGAAATTCATGGGGTGCACTTAAGCACTTAAACATACACTGCAGAGTTAGTTTTCTGTTCCATTACCTATTACTGTATTACTTGCAAGAAAAGCGTTCGTTGATCCCTTGCTAAATTGAAAATAAATCTCGGATCTAAATATATTTAAATCCTCTACCTTTCATCCTGTAGCAGTGCATCCAGATACTGCCTCCACTTCCCCCTCCACTTACAGAATCCCCGCCTGGGTCTCCATCAGCTGTCACCTGTCCGTCAATTTGAATGACATTCGTGACATTGAACCAAATCACTCCACCTCCTCTTCCAGATTTCCGCCCCCCACCGGAACTTCCGAATCGGAGGGGTTCGTAGAGATCTCCATATGCAGCTCCGACTACTGCGGCATGTGTTCCTCGTCCACCTCTTCCACCGTAGCCAGCGCCGGAGGAACCGTAAATGTGTGATGAACCGACACCTAGATTGATGATCCCATGGAGGCCAGAACCTTGAGGGTGAGTTCTATGCAACAAAATAAGATAAAAATGAGTAGAAAAAAGCACAAGGGGAGACCCTCACAAAGTCCCTTGGTTAACAAATGTAAAAACACAGAATCAAACATTACTACGTAGTCAAACATTTAGGCAAGCCTGTGTTGAGTTTAACCATTAAAAGGAAAGCTGCTGAACAGCACGTTCCTATTTCTCACGCTATGCAATGCGTTTGGATGATTTTCCCATGTGTGATCATTCAAGTGTAAGCTATTGAGCGAACTTTCTAGTGTTTCCAGTGGGATAATTTCTTAGAGCAAGCGAATTAACAACAAACATCAGTAAACTACCTGTTGTAACCCTGTCCATTAGCCGTCATCAGCCCACCATCATCAATCGTGATATTCTCTCCAAGAACAGTCATCCTTGTGCCATGGAACAGTCCACCTCCTTCAATAAAGAACGCCCTGGCAATAATCGTGATTCCAGGGTGAATAATTGGAGAAGTAAAAGCACGCATAACGCCATCGTCCTGTACTCTCACGGTGTCGAACTCGAAAGAGCTGTTCGTTTGATTGGCTGTCCTTCCCCCGTGGTACATCCAAAACTCTCCGCGGTGATGGAGCGTCATGTTTTGAATGTGGTCAACCGCGCCGGAAATGTACAATGTCACGCCGTGCACTTCCGTGTACGGCGCCAGACCAAGATAACCACCAGCATACACGTGCACGCTGAAGGGAACGTCTATTTCCGGTCGGTGCAAATCCATGACTTGATTTTCGGAAACGTGAAGAGTTCCGGTGCGATCTCCGATCATGTGCCGGAAGAATAACGACGCATTCCGACCAACGGGCTCAGTTAGCAGCGCTAAATGACCGCCTCCGTAAACCTGAAGTTCTTCAAAACGAAAATCGCGGCCCTTCCCGGCAAAATCATGATTTGCCGATTGCGGTAGGATCCAAGCACGGCAGCCATCGCTGGTTAAGTCATTGTAGTCTGCTATCGCTGATACAAGCGGCTTCTGTCCTCCGTTATGGATGAGTAATGTACGATGCGTGTGGACCATATGATAAAGGAACACGGTACCCGGTCCTCCGGCCTCAGCCTTACACAGATCCTCTCTACCAATTTGGCATCCAAGGGCCGCTCCACCTCGCGCCTCATACACAAAGTACGTTGACGTCTCGTTCACCTGGAAATAAATTGCAATCCTCCCTCCCGCTCCCCCTCCCCCTGGGGATCCACTGTGCGTGGAACCAGCTCCTCCGTTAGCAGCTATCCTTCCATAGCCCTTGATCCTCTTACAGTACATCCAGATGCTTCCACCGCTGCCACCACCACTTCCGGTCAATGCAGCTGCATCTTCACCATTGGCCGATACCAACCCATCAACGTCAATCAATCCAGTCACGTTCATCCACAACATACCTCCACCGTTACCGCCTCGAGAACTACCTGATCCTTTGCCACCAGCGCTACCAAATATATAAGGCTCGTACAAATCTCCGTAGGCAAACCCAGTTTTGGTGGTACCTCCTGTCAAACTTCCCCGTCCTCCGCTCCCACCATGTCCGGCTCCTGATGCCCCGTTAGCATCAATCCCGTGGCCAGGATTGATTGGCCCATGAGTACCATTGCCTTGGTAACCATGTGACGTATTGTACCCCAGACCATCCGCAATCAAGGATCCACCAGCGTCGATTGTAATGTTTTCCGTGACAAATGTGAGGCGTGAGCCTCGAATCAGCCCTCCTCCTTCAATAAACACCGCGCGAGTCGTGAAGACAAGGTCGGGGTCATTGATTGGTGACGTGACGCAATGAATGGTACCAGTGTCTTGGACTCGAATGGTATCAAACTCATACTGGTTTTCTCCTAGACGTTTATCTGTTCTCCCTCCATGATTAAGCCACAGATTGCCGCCATGGTGTATCGTCATATTCTGGATGTAAGCAAGGACACCCCGAACAATAATTTCAACTCCATGGATTTGTGTGTAGGGAGCGAGGCCAAGAAAACCTCCGCTGTAGATTTGGGCACTGAAGGGCATGTCGATCTCAGGCCTCTTCAAATCCATGACTTGTTTATCTCCAATATGAATCATTCCGCTCCTATCCCCGATCATGTGTCTAAAGAACAACGAAACGTTTCTCGTGTCGTTTCCCGCGAGAGGCCAGATACCCAGGTGAGCCTTGTTGTAAATCTGTAACTCTTCGAAATGAAAATTGTGTTTGTGATCAGCAAAATGATGGATTCCTGATTCGGGCATTATCCACGCCTTGCAACCTTTGAGAAGGAAAAGAAAATGATTTAGTCATAACTTGGCCCAATACATTGAACAAAACCAGGCCTGTAATATTTCACAGGTTTACAACCATCGCCATCACATCTTTTGAAAGATTATTTGATTTTACTATTTCATCTGACGAGTTTTCCTTGATATCATTGCGGTGATGGGCCAAAAGGTGAGCTGCAAAAGGCTACAAATGGCCAGTTATTTTATTAACACAATGTAAAGACCCTTTTAAACGGTTTTAACATTTGTCCAACATTCGTTCAACGAAAGTTGAAGGGATGTTGGGCAAATGTTGCATGAACGGAGTGTTCAAACGGTTTCAAGGTCATTCAACATTTTCAAGAACAAAGGAAATGTTGAATCGATGTTGAATGACAGTTTAAACCAATTTAAATTTGATTCAATACGCTTTGAACAAGCTTTCAACATTTCTTTACGCTTTCAACAATGTTGGACGACCTGTTCAAACGCCCCCGACATTTGGTTCAACAACTGTGTTGAATGCATGTTGAAGCAAATGTTGAAACAGTTTAAACGGGCCTTAAAGGTTTCTGGCACGGATGGTTAAGATGTAAATGGATTCCAACTTAAACAAATTGGGCCAACGATGACAAATTCTTCAATATTGTATTTTTGATAAAAATTGGAAATAATCGTCTTAATTATTTCGTAAGTCTAATTTATAATTAAGTTGATGTGATATCTCACGATTATGCCAAATGTTTGACCAAAATACCATCGAAAATGTTTACGACATTACCCCTTCAAACCAAAATTTGAAAACCTTCTGCAGTCTCGAGCTTGAGAATGAAACTACAAGGGTTAAAAGAACTGATGTTTTACCTTCTTCGTCTAATTTTGCGTAGTTTATGTGCTTATTTAGTGGTTTGCCCCCATTGTTATCAAGAAGCAATGTACGATGAGTATGCACCAGGTGGTATAGGAAAGCTGTACCAGGCCCTCCATTCTCCACGTTTTGTAGTCCTGTCTTCGCTTTTCCTCCGTGAGCTTGGTAACTAGACAGAAAAAAGAAAACACTACATTAAAACGAAGGGCGTCCAATTGAAAATTGAAATGGGCATAAGAGGGGAGATCACGAAAACATTTCCATGAAAACGGCCAGAGGATCCCAAAGGTAACGGAGGATAAGAACGCCTACAGTGTAACGCACATGTAGTCGATAGTCGACGATAGTCGATTTCAAGAAAACTACAAAAATGATTTAATTAGAAGTGGTTACGTTCTTGCACGGAAATATTAGATAATGGCGTGATATATCAATTACTTAGTCTATCAACTGTGAGATTTTAAGTCGATTAACCGACAGCTACTTACGCCGTTAGTTATTGGCCTAAAATGTAACAGTTGCACCCCACCCCTGTAATTATTGTCCCGGATATCAATTAGCCCACACGCTGTTGATGGACAAATCTACGGTTAGCCTATGAAATTAGTCCGTGGAAAACCATATCAAATTCACTCCTGCGTCACGCCAGTTGAGCACCCTTAACGTTAGTCATAGGATCGATTTCCAGCCGATGTCCGGTGAAGCGAGCCTGTGCTCCCGCCTCTTCCTGGGGAGAGAGTCCCGGACTCGAAAGAGCGGCGAAATCGAGCCTACTTTAGTCTAGGCTTCAATTATGGCGGATCTGTGGGTGTTAAGTGAAATCAGTATCAATTTTAGTAATGTCACCTGAAGTATGAGAAAGTGTCGTTCTTTCTAAAGTAGACAGCAATTCTTCCCCCTGCGCCCCCTCCCCCATGATAATAATATGGATGTGACGTATCCTCGGGAGACGAGCCGCCATTTGCAGTGATCTTTCCATAGCCTTTGATGATGTAGCAGTGTACCCAGACGCTACCGCCACTGCCCCCTCCCCCCTGGGGAAGGGAGTCAGCACCGTCCGCCGAGAGGGCTCCGTCAATTTCCAGAAGATTAGTGACGTTCAAGAAGATTGTTCCACCTCCGGCACCTAAAAGAGATTTCAAGCGCAATCGGTTTAAGTCTAAATTTCGTGAAAGAAATGGCCGATTTGTCTGGGCTTGTCTCGGGAAAATTAAATTCTTTCGTTAAGCGATCGCCTTGAATTGCGCAGTAGCAAATGTTAAGTAAACTCTATGAATACAAAAAATGTCATGTCGGTATTTATCATGAGCGATTTTAGGCTACAAACTTCTAAATACAGAAGACAACGCGACGCGGCAGGATAAACCGATATTTCAGTTTAATGGTCAATTTTAACGAGCAATAACGTTCCGAGCATAAATAATAATAATAATAATAATAATAATAATAATAATAATAATAATAATAATAATATTTATCCAGGGAGCCCACTCGCCTTGGCGGTTTTTAGTGGGGCCCTGCAAATTAAAAATAAAACAAAAAATACAATTACCTAAAAAACGATTTCACAAGATCAAGCGAATTTAAAAATAGCTGAACAATCGTCATTCACAAACTTTTAAGCTTTGCCTTAAAAAGGGACAATGATTTGATGTTTTTAATGTCATTGTCTAAGTTGTTCCAGTCCTTAGAGGCTTGATAGTTCATAGTTCATAGTTCATAGTTTTCGGAGCCTGGTTGGTTTCTAAATCAATTCTACGAAAATTTTGCGAAGATAAATCCTGAAAACAATCCAGGATTGAATGGGTATACAACTCATTACCTCTGCGATACCGGTGCAGTGCTCTACCAGTTAAACTATTAAGCCATTTTTACTATTTTCCTCTTCGAAGAATTCCATAGGCGCCGTTGGGTGGCGGCCGACATTATCCGCTCACTTTGCCACCCAATCACATGTTCCGCACTGTCCCCAGCTCTCGCTATTCGAGATGGGTGCTCATTGAACTCAGCAATCAAACTCGCTTAACACTCGGAAAATGGAGGCTAAGAACACCAATTCTATCTCTTAACTGACAATGGTGATTTTAAAATTGCCATTTTTGTTGTTACCTGCTTTCCCTGATGCCCCTCCACCGCTGCTTCCAAACTCCACTGGTTCGTACATGTTACCGTACGGTACTCCAACTTTAGGCGTGTTCTTTCCCCTCCCTCCCGTCCCTCCGTGCCCTCCACCAGATGCGGCAACACTAGTTCCAGGCCCAAGTCCTAGGTTGATCGTCCCGTGAACACCCTGACCCGTCCCGTCAGATTGCTTGTATCCGCGCCCGCTTACAGACAGAAGACCCTCTGTGTTGATGCTAATGTTTTCAGCGAGGATTCTCAGATCACTACCTTCAACTTTTCCACCTCCTTCGATATGCAGTACTCGCACAGTCAAATTCATTCCGTTGTGCGTCACAGGCGAAGATATCATTTCTATGACTCCTTCGAACTGTACACGGATGAAGTCAAACTTGAAATCGTTTCCCATCGCCTCGTTTCCTGTTCGCGAGTCTTCCTTTAACGACAAAAGACCGCCATGATGCAGTGTTAGATTCTTGACGTAGGATATCACTCCGGCCACGTGAATCTCGACTCCGTGAACTTCCGTCGATGGAGCAAGGCCAAGGAATCCACCTCGATACACTCGAACATGGAACGGTAAATCGATATTCGGTCGCACCAAGTCCATGGTTTGGTTATAACCGACATGGATGGTCCCTGAGCGATCACCGATCATGTTCCGGAAGAAAATCGAAGCGGACCGATTATGAGGCTCGGTTAATATAGCCAACTGGGCTCCACCATAAATCTGCAATTCCTCAAAGTGGTAATTTTGATCGCCAGAAAAATTATGTTGACCAGAGCTAGGAAGAAGCCAGGTTTTACCAGTTATCAGGTCTGGTTTGGAATAGTCACTGATGATGCGATGGGCGGCAGGGATCGCCTTTCTCCCGGCATTACTTATAAGTAATGTGCGGTGTTTGTGGATCAGATGGTACAGGAACACGGTACCGGCGCCCCCAGGGAGAGCATCCCCCTGAGCATTTCCCCCGAGGGATTCAAACACTCCGCTGTAGGTCTTGTTACTTCTGAAGTAAACTGCTATTCGTCCACCTGCTCCTCCTCCGCCATGGAATATATTATGGCTGAAACATAGGAAACGAAGACAAATTACAAACATGTTTATCTCGATTTAAAACAGTAAATGAGCAATGTCCGCTCGGGGATCATGAGTGTTTTGTAGTGAAAAAATATATTAAATCCTATAGAGTCAAAACTAATACAGTTGGACAATCACATAATAGTGCCTATAGTCCAAAAATATTAACTGAGAGAATAAAAATATTCACTATTTTCTTGCTCACTTTAAGCTGCACATGCATGTTTAAATTTACACAACAGAAAGAAGGGACTGGTTGAATTACGAAAAAGTAGGTGTAAAACTAAGCCACGAGCGTTTAGTGTTTACGAAAAGATTCCAGGTCTTCCAAACACATTCGTGTGGTCGCTTCAGGCGCGTTTCTATTTGAAACACGGAATTCCAGATTCGTTTTCTTTTCAACAACTACGTGTAAGTGGAAACAGAACGTGGAAAACATGACTGTATTCCCAACGTCTGTTCTCTAATCTGACCAACCTCGTGGCCAGAACCCACCACTAAAACAACTAAAGTGAAGTAAGTATCATGAGCCTGTGGCTCATGATAAAGTGATTGACAATAAAAATCCAGATCGAATTGGAATTTGGTAATGTTGGTTTTTGAGGAGAGGGGGGAAAAGTTGAACCTGGAGAAAAACCTCTCTGAGCGAAGACGAGAAACAACAACCAACCCAAGCCAGATATGACGCTGAGTCGGGGAATTGAACCCAAGTCACAATGGTGGGAGGCGAGTGCTTTCACCACTGCGCCATCCCTGCTCCCCAAACTAAGATATTACAATAACAAAAGCGTTTAATTACTGTGTCTCGGTATCTCCGTTTCCTCCGTTTGTCTGCACCGCTCCGTATCCCTTCATCAGATTTGTCTCAATCCAAATACTGCCACCACTTCCTCCTCCTGAGCGATCCTGCTGGCCGTTTGCGCCATTACAGCTGATTGTTCCGTCAATTTGAAGTGTCCCAGTTACGGACATGCGTATTATGCCTCCACCCACTCCCCCTGAGCGGCCTCCTCTGCATCCAAAGTGCTGAGGCTCGTACACGTGACCATATGCAACTCCAACACGCGTCTGAGCTTTCCCGCGTCCTCCATTCCCACCATGCCCTGCGCCCGAAGATCCATCTGAGCTTGCGACACCTGCACCAGCGGCACAACTGGAGGAAAAAGAAATGTTTACATGACCTTTTCATAAACTAGAGTGTGACACCTTACATAAATCATTTCCAAATTCACTGTACAAAATTGACAACGCCTGAAGAACCCCATTAACATCAAGCGATGATTTAGTCCCTAAATCCTTAAATCACAATATCAACATGTAAATTCTCCTTCCTGTTCTCTGTGTATTTATCATGTTACATGTGAGGAGAATTTGTTTAGATGTCACGACATTTCATCTTTAGTGATCACAAAAAGTTCCTATAAGGAGACTCTTATAAAACAGCTAACCTCGCGTCGACGGTGTCTCCTCTCACATGTCCCAAATCATCCACTGTGAAATTCCCAGCAAAAATACGCATGCGCACCATGTGTAGAATTCCACCACCCTGGATTTTGACCTCATCAATGTTCAGCGTCAACGAATTGCTACCTACGCCAGAAGTTGACGTCACCTCTCCTCCATCGGCCACAGTAAGGGAATTTAATTTGTAGGTTCCTTCGGTATTGGCGAGCTCTGTCGAGCCTGTGAGACCGAGGTATAAATGACAGTTCTTGGCAATTGTCATGTCTTCAACGCCGAGGTAGCCCCTAAGAGAAAGTGAAAACAAGTGTAGGTAACTGTTATATGTCTTTGTTTACTAACCAAGGTACCCTTCCGGCTTCTGCTTGCCCCGGCTTTCACAGAATGAATAATTGAGAAAGTGGCCTTTTTATCTATGATTCTACGTCACTTGAAAGCGAACATATTAAGATGGTTGCGGTTATTTAGCGCGTCGCAGTGTCGACCTGAAGGTCACCTGTTTGAGTCCTGATCTCTGCAGCATCCCGTTGTTTCCTGAGACAAAAAACTTTGCTCCATACTGTCTCTGTCCACCCAGGTGTACAGATGGGTACTGGTACACCGCTAAGGCGGGAACAAAATTCTCGTGGTAACCTGGCGATAACTAGCATTTCGCCATCCCGCTCAGAGGGGTGTGGTGACACTAGACCGTGGTTGTTTCGTCCGTTGCCCCCCCCCCCCCCCCAACCTCCATTCATATCTTCGAGAATACTAAGCCTATGGCAATGAAACCCGGGGGCTGGATAGTACGTCCAGAGGTGTTTTTTCAAGGTCCACAACGGGAAGAGACGATATAATTTCATGAAGGAATTACGTCATGATTCCCAAATGGCAGCCACCTTGGATCTAACATCTTGGATTCTCCAAA
Source organism: Pavona decussata (assembly GCF_977016875.1). NCBI lineage: Eukaryota > Metazoa > Cnidaria > Anthozoa > Scleractinia > Agariciidae > Pavona > Pavona decussata. The sequence continues at coordinate 2,916,899 of NW_028145638.1, forward strand.
ATTTCTGAAAGCCACCAAAATTGCGCAAAAAGTAATCAAACCCAACAGGAGAACACTAAAATGAACTAGATATAATTTTTTTTCTGTTTGAGTTGGTTCAGAAAAAGGCATCAATCACGGAACTTGGTAAAGGAATATCGAATTAAAAACTAAACGCAAATTCCTTTCGAGATGTAAAACAAAAACCGCTTTTAAACTAAACTCACCTTGTAGTGATCTGAATACCATAACACGAAAATGTCGGTGGCAGGTGAAAGTGGCCATTTCTGTGAACATACACGTTTACTTCAAATAATTCGTGATCAGCAATCTGAGCAATCACGATCTGGTTTGGTCCCACGTGTATTACACCTGTGCCATCGCCTACAAAGCTGTAAACCTTTAGTCCATGAGGTCTGTAAAATCAAAATATTTCACAGTTATTCCACGGAACTGGCTCATTCCTGGACTTAAAGTCAACGAAGCGCGCAACAAATGAGGGAGTTGCCTTCAATCCGACAACAATGTTTGCCACCTTTTTCATACGACTTTTCAATGGTGGGATATTTAGTCCTGTTCTGGCGTCTGATATATCTGAGGCCCTTTCAGGCACCCCTTCGGGTGGATGATATATCCGAAGCCCTTTTAGGCACCCTTTCGGGTGGTTGATGTATCCGAGAATAATGCACAGGGCTGAAAGGTTCTCCAAACGAAACAGCTGGCCGAGAAGAAAAAGAGAAATTTTGAGGAGAATCTTTCATTCGATAGTACAACATCTCCCGACATATCCAGCAAGCCTGAAAGTACATAATCCTCTCGTTGATTCCCTCCAAAGCTCTTTATTGTGGTAAAGAGAAAGAGGCCAGCGATCGAAACTAAATCCAAGTTGATTGGTTTACTCGGCTTTCTTAACAATGTGATTGGATTAAAACGTTACAAAACTATGAATAAATCTCGTTGAAAAACTCGGACGTGAAACATCAAATCGGATGTGTTACGTTGTCTGGTAACCCCGATGTGTACCACGTGACGGCTTCCGTCAAATGAAAGCGCACGGGAATTTAATCGGTAGGTTATAAGAGCTGATATCCGGATTGCTTGAGAACCAATGAATCTCGTCTTCGTAACCTAACTCATTTAAGTATACAAATTGTCATATCAGCTTGTGGCTATGACAATCAAACAACCTCCTCGACAGAAACCGCTGAGTAAAGATGATTCTACCGTACGACTAACCTGGTAATGTTGGGATGAAGTGCCAAGTGCGCTCTACGCAAAATGTGCACTTCCTCCAGTTCATATTCCTGACCAATAGGCTGCAGCCACGCCCTGCCGCTGTCGACTTCAAGTGAAGAGAAATCTGATAACTCAGTGGTTCGCGGGCTCAAGTTGTTGTTGTCAAAGATTAGGGTCCTGTTGTTTACGCCGAACTGGGTGTCCTGTGAAGGGGTCGAAAAATGAACATTTTAAACGTCGTAGTTACACTTAAATAAAGAAAATAAGCTAGCTTCTTCCACCCCCAGAAAGTCGTGTGTTTCATGCCACCGTATTCACCGACTTACTACACGTTGTAAGGACTTCAGTGTATGTTTTAAACCATATAATCTTGCCCGGAAGCCTTGTTTTGTGTTTCCTGCCAAAATGTTTACATGTATGTCTTCTATGTTTACGTGACAACATAATGCATTTCTAATTTAGTATCTGTAATCAAAACGTTTTTGTGACCAAAATTTCATTCAAATAGAAGCATAACCTTTAAACTTTAACGTCAACGTCCCTTCAGTAATAACCTAAAAATCAAATATTACTTGAAAGAACTTTCTATTCAAAGCTCCGTCCCAACATCACCACAAAAAAGCAAGATAGCTTTAAACAGTTAACAGTATCCTTGTATTCATTAGAGCGTAACATATCGAAACTCGCACTAGAACGTAACTATAGATTGCAGGGACAATACCCAACAGTTATTTTATTAGAATTTGTCTGATATTCTATTTTTAGTTAGTCTATAGACGACCCCTCAAGCATTGTCATTCTTTAAAACGAATCGTGTTTAAATAAAGGTTATGTCATGTTATGTTGTTACGTTATGTTACGTTACGTGACGTTACGTTACACTACGTTACGTTACGTTACGTTACGTTACGTTATGTTATGTTATGTTAGTCAATTCATACGACTTACCTTGAGGTAAACTGTTCCAGGTCCTCCGTTGCCACCATGCGAAGAGCTGCCACCGAATGCTGTCAGTTTGCCGTACCACCACTCCCTGTCCTGCCAGTAAATAGCCACTCTCCCTCCGGCTCCTCCCCCACCGTTGGCATTACCATTGCCCCCATTAACAGCGATCACTCCGGAGCCTTCCAGAGCGCGAGTGTGAATCAGAATGCTCCCTCCACTGCCTCCACCGGAGTTAGAAGAAGCTCCTGCAGTTCCACTGGCGGTAATGGTTCCTGAAGAAAGGATAGAAAAAGGTGTTTCTCGAATAATGGCCAGAGGTGGCATTCTCTTATCTGCTCCCAAAAAAGGTATAATTCTGGGTAAATTGTAATAGCAATTATTTCTAATTTCAATTGTTTGTGAGAAGGCTATTATTTAAAGAAATACGTTAACCTTTGCTATAAACGATATAAAGAATCTAGTATTCTGATTTCATTGACACTGAGGTAAATAATTGTTTTATTATATCCCAAACCGAGACCAGTGAAAAGCCAGCCTCGATTAGCCCCTTTATTTCTGAGGAATTGGAGAAAAATGCCCGTAGGTGAGTAGCCAATCAGTGTGTACAAAAACTACTATTCACTGGCTTAGTTTATGCTCGTTATTAACAATTATAATTAATTCTTATAATTACTAATTATGATTAAAACAGTTCGGTTCACTCTTCATAGCCTGATGGTAACATTTAGCGCCAGATTATCTGTGACATACCTTCAACAACCAAAGTTTCGGCGATCTCTAATAAAAGCACACCACCCCCTGAACCAGCACTGCCCAATCCACCGCCACTGCCGAATAATCGAGGATTAGTATAGTCTCCGTAAGGCGAAGCTGTTGTCATGGTTACTCTTCCGCTTCCGCCAGTACCACCATACCCTGCTCCTGAACCGTCTGAGGACCCAGTTCCCGCACCGGGACCGTTACCTTGAAATAACAAATAAGATTTAATGAGTTGATGCTGAAGAGGTTTCCCACTAAATATCAACACGAGCGCTTACCTGACTGACTGACTGACTGACTGACTGACTGACTGACTGACTGACTGACTGACTGACTGACTGACTGACTGACTGACTGATTCACGGAAGGATGGACGGACTGGCTGGCTGCCTGTCGGACTGACTGACTGACTGACTGACTGACTGACTGACTGACTGACTGACTGACTGACTGACTGACTGACTGACTGGCTGGCTGGCTCCATAAATGAGTGAGTATGTCGAGTACAAAATGGAAAGACTAAACGATTGCCTGTATGAATAATTAACTGACTGACTTAGAATCTTACCAGCAAGGTATCCTTTTCCATCGAGTGTCAATTTTCCACGTGGATCAACCACTACTGACACAGCTTTGAGTGTCAACGATCGAGCTACAAACGAACCATCACCTTCTATCGTCACCACTCCCTCACGATAAACTGGTCCATGATCCTTCGCGACCTCTATGATCCAACCATCAGACACATTTTCCGCGTTGCTGTTTATGATGAGTTGGCTGGTTTTTTGCACCGTTATGCCAACAAAGTTTAAATTACGTGGACACGACGTTTCAAAAGAAACTGTTGCCCCATAGCCAACCATAAGATGTGCCTTGAATCCTAACACGATTCCCCAAAATGTGACTTGTGAGCTTCGCTGTATATTTGGATAACTCAAGCTCTCAGCTCTACGGATTTCAACTGTTCCGTTAGGCAGAACAAAGGTGGCGCTTTCGTAAACAAACGGTGCCCAAGTAACGTTGATTCGTTTGTATTCCGATGTTGACGTCATGTTCAGTGTGTTGTGGGGTGGCACGTGTATGTAACCGGTGTCATCTCCATATATGGTATCAACTCGCACTTCAGTTCCCGCGCGCGGGAAAACCAAATGACCGCCACCATAAACTTCAATGAATGTAAAGTCGTAAATGAAATTGTCGGAAGGAGGGTTAAGATATGCTACGGCTCCTGGAGTGAAAAAAAAAAAAGGAAAGGTCAAGACTAAACTTGATTTGGTATAGCATAATAAACCAAAATCTGTGACACACGCTCCTGGTTAAAAAAGTTGGCTGCAGCGTTAAAAAGTATATAACGAAACTCGCGATAAAAGTTTTACTGTACTAAATCTCAGGACGTTTTCCTGACCACTTTCGTGATTCGAAAAATGCGCTACTTTATGCGCGTCTTAGTGTAGTTGTGCTCAATCTCTTTCCTGATACTTTTATTCGTCTACTGCCAGCTTTTTGAGTCTCTTTATTTCTCTTCAGCAGAGGCTGAGCCGAATTGTTGAGCATCCTTCAGAGAAACATGGGTACTAACCTGTATATTTGAACTGATCGAAATTTCCATTAAGTGTAGCCTAGGAAAAAACAAAACAAACAATTGAAGAGACACAGAAGAAACCTCGTGGCTGTACAGTCTTAACCTTAGTATCAAGCCTTCCTCAGGGGAGGGGGGTGAGGGTGAAGAGGGAGGGGAGGGGGGAGGAGGAGAAGAGGAGGAGAAGGCTTTTCTTCCCTTTTCCCCCTTCCTCTCTTCCCTCCTTTCCCCCCCGTCCCCCCCCCCCCGCCCCCCTCCAAAAAGCCTGATACTCAGGCTAGCACAGTCCCAGATTGGGGTTTAGGGAAAACGTTCCCCCTAAACCCCTGGTTTAGCCCCTGGCCCTTGAATGGTAGTGAGGCTTGAGTTGCCTCTGTTTTGATACAAACCCCACTGCTTTTCTTATGGAAATCATGTTGTTCTTTTGCCAGGCGACGAATAAGCAAAGTTCAACGTGAAAGAGAGCGACTGAAAGCACGAGCAAACAGGCGAATTATCAGTGACGAACAATGGGAGAAACAGCAAGACAGAGCAGAAGAAAAGAGATGAAAATATATTGAAGAGCAGCAGAAGAAAGAGCAAGAGAAAAGAGACGACATTATACCATTGGAAGAGCAGCGGGAGAAAGGTAATAGACCTGCACCTTTAAAATGCTCTATTTTGTACTTGTGTAATTATTCATTCGCAGCGCATAGTGACCAAGCGCTTGTAAACACGCACAAATTTCAAATGCTCACATATTTCGGGCCACAACCAAACATTATCTTTCTTGTATTCACCTTTTGTTAACGTTTATTTAGATACTAAAATTATTTCTGTAGGAGGTCTGGAATATTCACAGAATTTTTATTTTTTTTAAAACATTTTGTGTTGGACTTGTGTAATTCATTCGCAGCGAAAAGTGACCATGAGCTTGTAAACACGCCCAAATTTTAACCGCTCAAATATTTCGGACCACAATAATTATTTCTGTAGGAGGAATATCCACAGAGTTATGAATTTTCAAATATTTTTATCCGAGCGGCTAAATTGCACGCGGTACTCGCAAGCCGTTTAGAAATTAACTGCTTTCTTTCGGGCAACAACCGACAGTTTTTCCTTATTCTACGTATTTCAAGCTTTACACATTCGTTTCCATTGGACAAAATGTTTGTGGAGAACCTCATATTTTTCTATTTTTACCATTGGATTTCATCGTTACTCTTTGGGAACCTTCTTTTCACACCCAGATCTCCCACGGTCAGTTTCCAGGAACGATCGAGTGAAATATGGATGAGAGATTTCCTCCATATTTACTTGAAATCGCAAAAAAACAGTTCCATGAATTTCGAGAAATTTGAAACTCCAAAACATTTACCAATGGTTTGAGTCCCTTGTTGTCGATTCGCAGATTTTTGATAGCGGGTGATTTGCCGTCCAAGTAAATGACCCCCGGGCCACCCGGTTCCACGCTACTTCCGGACCCTGCTCGTCCACCACTTGCATCTGCATGGTCGCTATGGAAACCGCCAGTGATGTAATTTACTGTGATTCTTCCTCCAGCTCCACCGCCGCCATTAGAGTTCCCATTACCTCCTTTGGCACGGATAGTTCCACTCCCGGTGAACTGTTGACAGGTTGCCCACACAGACCCTCCACTTCCGCCACCACTTCCCGAGGTCTAATCGTACAAAAGAGGCAAAAAAGAGGGTTTTGCAACATAAACGTAAGTCTACTCACATCGTATTTTAATAGCCTTATAGAATATAAAAGAAGAGTAAAGAAACTATTCATACAATGTGAAAATTCCTCTGCTCATTACAATCACTGTGAACTAGTTTACTGCTGACTAGAGCTAAAATTAAAGAATCATTATTCAGAGACAAAATGAAAAGCCAATTTCCATGGATGCCGCGTATAAAACTTAGTCAAAACTGTGGTATTACGTGAAAACGATCCTGCAAATCGCAGATTGGAAGATAACAAGGCCGTTTCACAACCTGGTTCTACTACAAAAGAACTCTTACTTACGCCCCATTCACACCAAGGCTTAAACACGTTTAAAAGCTTTTTAGTTAAACACAGTGTAAAACTGTTTCCTTCATAAAAGCTGCTTTCAGATTTTTGTCGACTACAGATTTAGCAAAAATGAAAGCATAAGTTAAAGTTTACTTGAATCCTATGTCAAAGCCAACGGTTCAGCTTTCGATTACCAATTCTCATTTCGTTATACCTGGTTTAATTAAGCATGTTTTGTTGGTGTGAATGGGGCTTTAGATACTCTGTGCAAGGTTGTGGAATTCCAGCTTGATGTCTGTATTCCATCATCGATAAGAAGTTATCTCTCGTATTCTAAAGTCATCGCATGTAGAAGCGTAGAGTATGGACACGGTGCCTGACTGACAAATATCTTCAAAGGATAAAGCAGATTTTAAAAATCAAGCTACGTTTACCGCAACGTTGTATCTACGTTACCTGCCCGGAGAGTCCGTTCGTCTGAATAAGCCCATCAACATCAAGCGTCTGGCTGATTTGAAGAAATATTCTGCCACCTCCACGACCCCCACCGGAACCCCCATAGCCATTACCGCCACCGCTTCCCCACCCTCCTGGTGAGAAAATATCTCCATAAATCAGTGGTTGAGCAAGTGCCTGTGCCCCACGTCCTCCGCGTCCGCCGTAACTCGCTCCAGATCCCCCGCTATTATGCTGAGTTCCGGCTCCAGGTCCCGTTCCTCCGAGTGCTCCTCCGCCGTCCACGATCACCCGTCCCGATGACCCGACGCTAAGGTTCTCGGTGACGAGATAGAGCGAACCGAGTCTAAATAATCCATCAATTTGAACGGTAGTTAAGTAGAGAGTGGAATTAATTGCACCGTCAGTGATCACTGTAGGCTGGGCTTGATAATGAATGCTTACTGTTCCTGAAGTTTCTATGGTAAATGAATCACCAGTTAAAGGAACACTGGGACCAACCGCTGACCCTGTCTGCATTAAGCCGCTGACCCGTGTCTGATTAATGTTTAACCGCTTAGAAGTCTCGAAGTAGAATTTCCCATTGCTCCCGCTTACATTAAGAAAATCCCACCGGGAGCCTATGAACAAGTTCCCTACCCGCAGCATTCCTGAGAGGACAGCGGACTGGCAACGAATTGTTGTAAGATCTGTAGAATCGATTAGGACCACTCCGGTGTAGCCAACTTCGCACTGAATGATTCTCTCTTGCGACAAGCCCGCCAATTCAACCGCATTTAAAGATTTGACATCGCCATTCAGGTGGAACTTGTTTAGGTTATAAACACCCACGGGGTCAAAGTGGAAAGTGCCGCCGGGTTCAACAGTCAACTCCTTCCAACCTGGTTCAATCCTGAGCTTCTGTGATTTCCATACGCCATCAACTACTACAATATCAGCATGAACAAGCGAGCTTCCATTCAGAGACAGCCTGCCGTGAGAGCCGTACTCTTGTGGCTTACTCTGCACGAAAGTCAAAGAGTTAGAGCTGAGAGATAAATTGAACATTGCATTTCCATACTGGTCAATCTCGATTGTCCTAGTTACAGCTGGATCACGGCCTCTCATGTACACTGCTCCTTCAACGTAGAAATTCCCATTTGTGTAAAATGTATCGAGTCGCACGTCTCCGAAGGGGAAGAACTGCAAGTGCCCGTATCTTTCAATTCTCAGAGTTTTCCAACCTTCCAACATTGATAGTACTCCGGGGTCAAACGTTCCTGTTATGAAGACGTTATTCATGGAGACGTACGACACGGAACCATTACCGTTAATTTTCAGCACGGCGCTACGCCCGATATTCATTTGATCACCTGTTAAATTAAACGGACAATCGACATCCATCTTGGAGCTAGCGCTGAGCGTGAATCTCGAGCCTGTCGTTGTAACAGACCAGCGGCATGACTGCGGGGATTGTTTGTCATAATTCAACAGCCGTAGATGACCTGACGTCTCAATAATCAGCTCTCCAAAGGTCAGGGAACTTGGACTAGAACCCGGGTGTAATGTCACTACGCCTTGCTCCTTGCCTATAAAAACACTGGGAGACCCGCTAATAAACAGACTTCCGTATATATCAACTGTACGCTCTAGGGAAACGCTGGGTTTCATATCGGACAGAATAAGCTCGGCCCCGTGAAAGATCCGTGCGCAAGGTGACAGAACGCTGTTGATTTGAAGGTTCATGGAAGGCAGAAGGTAAAGATGACCGGTGTTGTCATCAGTAATGTTCTCTACGGTTAGGTTGTGAGATGAGCCTACAATGACGAGTTGAGCGCCTCTTGAAATTTCTATCTTCTCCAGTTTGTGATCAGCAGTGACTAAAAGCCATGCCGTAGCGCCTACAATGAGAAAAAAAGGTTTTTGTTAGTTTGTATGCATGCAACTCAGCCTGTATTTTATGGAAAGGGACAATAAGGAAAAAGAGGACATTAAGCTACAGAAATTTCTACGTTAGAGAACTGCTAAACAATTAATATAAAAAAAGTGTATCAAACACGCGCGGGGATGTGAAGAGCCTTGATCCTTGACTAAGAATTTAATAGCGCTTCAGTTCAGCCGGGGGCAAGTGATGAGTGGAAAGAGCATGATTAATTTAAAATTGCAATTTTGCGGCCCTTAATAATGAAGAGCTTTCATGATGACCATTTTCATGGAACTTGAAAATGTTGGCTTTTGAGGAGAGGGAAAAACCGGAGAAAAACCTCTCGGAGCAAAGACGAGAACCAACAACATACTCAACCCACATATGATGCCGAGTCCGGAAATCGAACCCGGGCGACATTGGTGAGAGGTGAGTGCCCTCACCACTGCGCCATCCCCGCTCACTTGCTATTTTCAACTTGCTCCTCGCATTTCTTATATTCTTTATCCATCATATTTTCAGAGTGAAAAGTAGGTCACTTGGTGCTCTACGTTTGAACACATACGGCTTGTGTTATTTTGGGAAGGGAAACAGTGAAAGCCTCCAATCTGACTGGGTTGCTGTGTGAGCACCAATTACAAACTGCTAAGTTAGCCAGAATCAATATAGGTCAATACAGAAATTTAACAGACGCTATTTGGCATAATTCACCTGTCTGTTTGAATGCGTTAACATCTGATGAACTGCTTACCTGCAAAAGAAATAATAACGAAATAATGACTGAGCAACATTAGCGATCTTTATATGCGTATTAATTTAACACGCATTAACGCGTATCACATTTTCGTTCTCATCTACTCTATAGGAAAACTACCCACAATAACTAATAAGTGCACACAAAATCTAACTCTAGGTATAAAAGCTTAAGCGCGCCCTGGGCCCTGTGTATAATCCACTGCATGATCCACTTACCCTTGATCTTCTCCCCTGATTGTCAACTCTCAACTCTCGATGTCTCAAGCCGCTTTCGTAGCCATCAAAATACACCGTGCCCGGACCTCCAGGTTCGGGGTTTCCATCTGCATGAGGATCAGAAATAAGATGGCTCTACATTTTACTGATTTTAACCACTCAGGACTATTACTTAGAAATACTAACCATGAGATCTGTTATCAAAATCAGTCGTCAGAAAGACTTCAGAAAGATGCAAAGCATACGAGCTCAAGCTGTCCCTTTCACCTACTCTACTAAAGGGGAAGTATCACGCGAATTTGATGTCACTTCAAAACCCAAAACTGTTTGTCTGTCAACAGAAACAAAGGAACTAATTGTCTAGTTTTGTTATAAATTACCACCCCAGTGAAACAAAACTGTCGATTAGTGCATCTGGCCAGAGACAAAATAGGTTGGAATGGATTGAAAAATGTTGGGCTCTCGTTTTCAAGTTTGTTTCATGAATGCGTTAGAACAGATCACGAGTTGTTCCTTTCACGAATTAAGTTTATTTCTTTCCTCTCGTTGTTCTAGAATTATTTGGTAGCTAAGTGGAGTTCTTATTTCACCATTTCTAACAAAGATCATAAACACCTGACACTTCCCTTTTAAGAAACTTCGCGGTGAGAAATGTGGCGCACAAAAAATGGCGGGCACTGTGAGTCCAGTGCAAATTATCTCACAAGGACAGTTGGACTGACTGACTGAATAAGACTCCTCCGATGCATCCTGAGTATCAGGATACCTTCTGTGTATGCAATTGTGTGATGGTAGACGAATTCCCCACCTCCAGTCAACTGATGTGGATCACTCTTTAATTGTCAGTTTACACGGACGGTAACCGGAAGTCGAATGTTTCCTTTTTTGGCCTGGTTTTTCTCCTTAACGGATAACAAAAGCTCTTGTTGACGACTGTGGCTAGACGTTACAAATGCGATGGCGTGAAAACGCTCCAAAATGGGAAAAATTCAATTTCCGGTTGTCGCCCGTGGCTCAGAAACGTCTGTGCTGTGTAGGACGAACTTGAGTGAACATTTGTAGCCCAACTGGTTCTCTGCTTCATTATAAGTTCGTCTGGTATAATTACGAAAAGAAACGGGTGCTATGTCTCGCTTGATCACGGCAAGACGGCGCTACAAAAATCGATGTTCACTTAGACGCGTTATACGCCTCGTACCCGGCTTTATACTAGACGAACTAAGAAACGCATTACCAGAAACAGTACAAATGCTCGCTGAATTTTGTCCTAGACGTATGAGAAAGTAGACCCTAGAAATTTGCCTGTAATCTCGGTACTTGAGTCTCCAATATTTTGCCTTTTTTCTAACTTATTAAATGTTTTAACAGATTACCATGAGGTGGCGTACCTTGAGGAAGCACGTAATTGCAAGCAGGTTGGCTGGAAAGAGCTACAACAAAAATAAAATACACATGAGGCACGAGATTCCTGATGTACTGATCAGCTTTGACATTCACCTCACACCCACCCGGTCCCATCACCCACAGCAACTACCATTTGCACTGGTACCCCTCGTCCCAGGTGAGGCCCAGTTGCCATGGTTACGGCTGGCCGAGAAAGTCTCGAGCCGAGACTTTGTCCGGAACCGTAAACCAATCAGGAAAAACCTCTGGCATCCAGGGTAGGTCATAACCTCTAACTAGTAAGTATACGAACGAAAGTAGGAAAAATTGGTACAGTAAAAACACGCAACTAAGAACCTGTTAGCCTAAAATTTGGATTTTATACCCCCTATAAACAAGAACCTATTTAGCCTAAAAATTAAAACAGGCTCTTATTTTCTAAAATCATATTAGTACATTACAGCTGCAGTGCAAGAATATATCTCTAATTTGAATGTATGCGTTGATATTCTTAAACATTAATGTGTTTTTTGGGGGGGAGGGGTGGGGGGTAGAAAATAGCCCGGGAAATGGAAAATAGGCCAATGACCATCTTGTTTTGCAGCTGAGTTTTATTTGTTTTTTCTCCAGAATTAAGAACCTATTTTAAGAACCTAAGTAGCCTAAAATTGTGTTAACTACCATTTATATAAGAAACTGTTTAGGGTACTTCCCAAAAATGTAGGTTCTTAGTTTCGGGTTTTTACTGTATTTCCGTGTACCGCAGTGGTATTATTAGCCATTAGAGTATTTTGTTACTTTCTAATTGCTTGCTTCATTTGTGTTCTTCCATAAAGACCTTATTCTTCACTTAAAATAGGAGACGTATCACGTATCCTGCAAATAATAAACTGCGAATACTCTCAAATACTTTGAAACGTGAAATTACAAAGAGAGATTTCGCACATAAATGAACTTGTTAGTCCGCCATGGGAGACTCTATATAAAGTAGTGGACTTTATAGGAAGGCTCAGCCCGAAAACGATGGCTTTTTCATCCTCGTAATATGCGAAAGGGTAGCTAAATTTTAGTATTTTAAAGAGCGGCAAGAACCGATTGTGAACCGATTGTGATACGGTAGCAAAAACTGAGCAGGAAATGCTTCCCTATAAAATTGAGGGTGTACGGTTCTTTTCATCAAGAATGGAGCACACCTTTTTGTTTTAAGGATGTAAAAATGGAACGATGTCGGTTAAAGCTTGTATGTGAACCAGAACGGGTACGGGGTTAAATAGTCCTCAACGCGGGGCCTCCCGTATAACACTTAATGAGTACATCCCCTCCCCCCTCCACCCACCCTCCCTTCACATCGCTATCGTCGCTACATTAGGAGCATGAAAAACAAAACGAACAAAAGTTGTAATCTACGCTAACATCTATAACGAATACACTGTACTCAGAATAAACAGAAAAAGGCCTTCATGGTGACTGTTGAAAATCCAAATTGTCATAATTTTTTCATGTGTACGTTGCCAGGACCGGATACAAAATATATATACTATACCACGAACAATCCTTGGCTGTTTTATTCGTTACGAGTTATGGTCAGTTGTCTTATCAGCGTATAACAGCATGAATTGCGAAGCTGCTGTAATCGAATAACATCTGAAACGTTTTGTGTGACAGAAGCGCGTCAAGTGTAATTGAGTGACGGGAAAAGATCGTTTTCAGTTAAACAATCCCTAGCTTCTCCTTGAATACACAATTGCAGTGGAAATTACGAAGAACTGAAGTTGCACCCGTCTGCCATGGCACTAAATAAAATGTAATTTAATACTTACCTGCGTTGTAGCCATAAAGATCCACCCGAAGCGCAATTCCACCGTTGAAGGACTTTGGGTAGAAGCGGATAGCTTTCGTGTATATTTGAGTTGGTAGAGCATTCTTCTTCACCGTATTTACGTCAGAATTGCCAGTGAATGTCTTTACTTCGCCATTCTCCTAAAAATAATTAAAAGAAAACATTGAAAACTTCTGACATTATGACGATTGATTGAGTAAGATCCGCAATATAAAGACCAGAATATTATACTGAGAAACATCAAATTATTCAATCATTTCGCGTTCAAAGCTTGATATTGATGACATTTTGTAACCTGGATTTGCTCAGGAAGTTAGCAATTATTTACGTGTCGCAATACCAGTAAAAGCCATCTGATCCCAATAGAACGACCATTCTTTTGGAATAAAAGCACAGCAGCTCAGTATAGAAATCCAGTTCGTGATCCATTGCCGCCATGTTTGTGCGAGCGTCATTTGTGGGCGTTGTGTGACGGAAACGTGACAGAAATGACATTGGAGAATGTGTGCTAATAGCTTGATTTGTACAAATATGCGACCTTTGGAAAGATATGTCCAAGTTGAAAAAGGGTAATTGTATTGCCCGGTATTTCGGTTGGACAAAACCAACCTTCTTCAGGAGCTACAAAATAATATACTAATGAAAAAGATGAAATATGATTGGTTGACAAACATAGAAAGCAGAAACACGACGATATGTTCTTATTTCTCTTTCTGTACTTGAATGCCGTACGTTGCTACTGCTTATGTCCCTTAATAAATTCGTTCACATTGTGCAAGTTGAACGGGTTGAAATAATCATAAAGTAGAAATGTAGATCTATGTGACCGTTTTCATTGACGTTTCCTCCAATCTTGTACCCAGAGTCTTCAGACTCTTTGGCCAAAGAGCCTGTAAGACCCGTAATGGACCGAAAGCGACGGCCAGTCTCATTCCCAGGCCAAATGCTCAGGCACATTATTCGACTCGCAATAATGCATTGGTACATTAGCATTACCTTAACATCCCTCCATGATGAAGTGTAAGGATCCAGGTACTTAAGTGAGTACGTTCTGGTGTACTCCGATCCTCCATAGCGCCCCTGAGTAGCCACGTGTGTTATGTAAATCTCACTGGATAGCCTAGCCTGATGAAATAAGTGGCAAATTAATCATTATTATGGTAGTAAAATCCGGCATTTTCAAAATGATATAACAGGGCTCGAAACACTACGTGTATGGGAAAAAAACAGTAAAATTTGAACGTCAAACAGTTCTCGAAAATTTGAAGTATGAGTAAACCAAGAGCTGGAAAATTTAAAGGATTATACTTTTGCAATCTCAGGATTGAAGTCGAGCAAGAAGGAAGTGTAAAATCAATATTTTTAAAATTAATTTGAGTTGTGTATAAGTTCGCGCGGCTAAAAATGAACCGAAGTCCTTTCTTCGAGGTTGCAGTGTAAATCGTCACAAACAAGGCGTAAAGATAGAAACGTTTCTATTTCGAGCGTTGTGTTTCCGATCACTCGTATCGGCATCGGGAACTGATCAAAGTAAATGATCGAGCCATCGCAAAACTTTTGATACTGGTGTGATGTTTTGGAAAGCAGCCTTTAAAACTAGAAAATGAATCAAGTCATGATCTCTTGTCATTATTATCCTACCGTTATCATTATCATCATGATCATCAGCATTACTATTATCATTCTGTTTCGTATCGATTGATAAATTCCTATGTGACTCCGAAGAATGGATATACAAAGGCAAATTGAAGTGGGCTTCAATATAACGGAGGAAGAGACCTACACCGTTTGCAACGGCTTACACGGTTGGTCGAGAGAACAAAAGAACGAACAAAAGAACAATGTTCCCAACCCTAAAAAACAATGCAGCTGAGGATTATCAGAGTCCAGTGACAACAGAGCTTTGCAAGGTGCAGGTCTAATGAAACGGAGAGCTATTAATATATTCCAGCTGTAAGTCTTCCTTACCTCCAGAAATTCCGAGCCAACATTATTGGTTGCCGGCATCCACCCTCCCTTTCCCCCTGTGTATCCCAGTTGACCGTGTGAGGGTTCGTAGTACCTCGTGTAACTTGATGGCCATGAAGGGACCTGGTAACTTCTTTTGGAAGAAGAGGTCAATTGACCTCCGCTTACACCGCGGGCGCTTACTTCGTTCTCTGCAACAGAAAACATGAGTGATGAGAGATTTTGAAAGAACTTTAGTCTGACATCAATGTCCTCGTTTTGCTTTAAGTCACTTCTTTGTTAGTTTGTTTAGTTAGTTAGTTAGTTAGTTAGTTAGTTAGTCAGTCAGTCAGTCAGTCAGTCAGTCAGTCAGCCAGTCAGTCAATCAGTCAGTCAGTCAGTCAGTCGGTCAGTCAGTTAGTCAGTTAGTTAGTGAGTTAGTTAGTATTCTCCATCTTTTGGAAGAAAACCAAGAAAAGATCGCTATGAATTAACCTTTCTTTCTCCCCCGTTCCCTCCCTCAATGTCGTTTTCAAGGGTAGACAAATCATTAGGCTTCCGTCACTGTAATTGTCTCAATCAACAGTATTGTCCAAAACTTAAGTGGTCCAAACTACTGGAAATCATTTGCTTGGCAGAGTCTGTACGGAAAACGTTTAGAAAAGAAAACGAGAATAACCTGGCTAATCCAAGTCACCTCTCACCGTTCACTTCACACGTGGTATCTCTTCTCAATTAAGATTACTGGTAGGACCAAACATTTTTATGTTTACTAAGACATGCAATGTGATTTGTAATTTGCTGATCATTTTCCTGTAAGAGTCGAACCAGTTCACTTAATGTTTTATATTTAAAAATATTCCCAAAGTCTTGAACAGAATGTGAGACTTGGGTTCAGTGCGCTCTTAGTAAACACTGCGGAGGGTCACAAAACAAGGTATCTTGTATTTAGGGTTGCAGATTGAATGGGTTTTTTACTCTATTCCAAGTTCTCAGATAGTAGGGACCGACGAAAGGTTAAAACGAGGAAATTAAACGCTGGGACAGGTAAACAGCTCGAACGGCATCAGTGGCAAGAACATGATCCACCAAGCTTTCCCCTTTAGCGATAAATTGCCGGACTGAATTGATACAATATAGGCTTTAAAAACGAGGGCCATTTGCCAGTTTAATATACAGACAGTATCAGTACACATTCAAAACGGCACGCAATTGGTGCGAAAGGTCATCATTTTGATGACTGCGAGCGTATATCACACAGCACGTGCGCTATAAATCAGTAAGCAGACGGGACAAGCGACAACTAGAATCGGAAAAGCCAATGATTTAAAAGCTTGCAAGAGTGAAACCAGTTCACTTAATGTATTTTGTTGGTTTGCTTTTCTCTCTCACTCTTTCTCTCTAAAAACAACACTGTGTACGCCGGCTTCAGTTATATTATTTTTCAAAACGAAATGGAGCTTTTAACCTTCATCAAGAGTACGTGCATATTACAGATATTATTATCCGGTCATTTGCTTCTTACGGAAACTCGAGAGAACCGCGGACAAGCTATAGGCTGCTTAACAAGCACTTTGTCCTTGTTACAGCCATCAGAAAACCGCAACAATGATTCACATTCAAACATGCATGACAATGCATTCCTTACGGTGACAGGAGTCAAGTGTTAGCTAGGTTTAGCCAAGAGATTAAAAGGGAAGTTAGCGTGTGATTCTAGGAATGTATTAATCATAATAGCCAATTAAGAAATAGCGGAAACTATTGCCTTTTGCGGGTGAGTAATTACATCATTTTAAGAACAACACAATCGAAACTGTATGCTCATAAACGAATTGAAGTTATAAATAACACTGAATCAAAACAAATCTCGTGTTCTTTTGTCCAAGCGTTAAAGGAGTGTTCGTAATAAATTATGCGGTGTGAGAGTGACCCTGCCCACGCCGCCTCAAGCTTTCAAACGATATTGGTGTCTATTGAGAGAAGAGGCCGAAATATTAAATTACGATAAACATGAAGAGTTATAGTACGTCGGCACGTTTTACTACAGAAACTAAATTGGCGATTAATGGCACTCAGCTTGTTTACGACGCGAGAACAAACGTTAAGGTAATCCGATGTGTCAAAAATCATTTCGTAAATTCCTTGATCTAAGCATTATGAATAAGTTGTTTGTTTTTGACAGATTTTGGATTTTGCCCTTTCGCGTCCCATAGTATCAACAAAATTGATACATTTATGAAACTTGGTATGTTTTTCTACTGGATCAGTTCACAACTTAGTTTACACAAAGAGCAGGCAATCGGTCATCCATGAAAAATCGAAATAAACTGTTTCGCATGTCCAAAAGATACTGAGTTATTAATTTAATCGGCTTGAACAAAGACTTTATCAGTGTTAGGTTATAAGTCGAGAAAAATTCAAAACAGAATCAGTTTTCCTTAGAAGACAATATGCTGAATAGTCCAACATTGCACGAGAGTAGTTTTTCATGAAATAATTTGCTAGCTTTAATATACGCTTCACGTCTTGCAGAAAAAGAGTAAACTTTGAAAGTTGACATTTTTGCTTATAGCCTTGAATAGAAAAGTTTATAAGTCACAGATTAGGAATATTAAATGCGGTCTTTTCATTTGTCGTTGTAATTACGTGACGTTAACTCTTCGCAGCCAAATATTTAAACGAAGTTTACCCAGCTCTTTGAGTTTGATAAAGGAAGTCGATCGGACATAACGGAAAAACTGATTTTAAATGCGGAAAAATGAATGCAGTATGAAGAAAGATTTTGCTCTCGAAGTTACCTGGTTTCCCGCCATAGGCTTCCACTTGTCCTCTGAAGGATCCGTGTTGAAATGCCATCGAAATCCTCCCCCCTCCACCACCACCACCCTTTCCACTGCCCATGCCTCCCGAAGCCTGTACTCTACCGCTACCACCGATTTCGAAGCAGTCTATCGATACTCCGCCACCACTTCCCCCTCCGTCATTCGAATTCTGTTGTGCGCGTTGTCCATTTGCCTGCACTGTGCCATCGATTGTGACTTTGCGAGCGTAGATTTTAAGAAATCCGCCCCCCTTTCCGCGCGTACTAGGGCTGCCGCCTCCCGAGCTCCCGGGCTGCGCAACGACGAAGGCGCTACCGTATGCTTCAGCTTGAGATGTCGACAGTGGCGTGCTAGGAGCAGCTCCAGCTCTCCCGCCGTAGCTCCCGCCCGAGCTACCAATGTTTCCACTTACGCCAGCACCTGGATTGTTACTGCTGTCCTTGTTATAATCAAGGATTAAAACTGCGCTGCTTTGAATATTGAACGTCTGAGAGACGTTGAAGAAATGTTGGCTAGAGCTCGATGTCGTCTCTAGGAAGACCTCAGTGTTGATTGTCAAGCTCGTGTACGAATGAATCCCCGATACAAATTTGCACGGTGATGTTATGTCAGCATTTGTACTGCTTGTGCAGAGTGGCAACGCGGCTTGTACGAGGTCAGACACTGCTTGTAGCAAAACAAAAAGTATGATAGAGCGCCGCGGAAGTTGATTCCCGCTCATGGTACAAACCAAATCAATAGTAGCGCCTACAATACTTGCAACGAGTCCATACGATCGCAATCAAGCCATTTGTGTAGAATCCAAACTTTCCTAAGAAATCTAGGCTCGATTTCCGCATCCAATATTCGGTGTAACGTTACTTCTCTGAGATTAATCTTACCAGTTTAAACACAATACATCGAATTCAAAAGTGTTACGTTTGAGCGGGTTAAAGTAACTCAAAAAACACCAAGTCGAGTCTATTAAAATATTCACTCTAGCATATCATTCATTACGCAAGCGTATTGATTGACTATGTTGGAGATTTTGCTCGCAACTTCCGTGACATCTCTATTGTGGGATAAAAACTCGTCACCCGGAACAGTCGACCTGTCCTGATTAGTGGCACGTATTCAACAGATCAGGCTTTTCTGCCTGCATATCACGTCTGTATATTTTTAGTGTTTGTTCAGTGTGATTTCCAAACATACTCCGGTATTCCCACGGTAGTATAAATAGTTGAGGTAAATGCATTTTTTTAAAAGTTGCAACCAAGTGGCTTAGCACACCAAGCCACTTGGCTAAATCGAACTACTGAGTAGGTCTGTGTGAGTACATAGTGCTGACTGTTCCCCTACTGCGAATATGGAATTAAAGTCACGCTAGCAATTTTTGTTATGTTTTAACATAACAAAAATTCCTTTTAAAGTGATAGCGGCACTGCAACAAACGACCAAGTTAATTTAAACGCCTCCTCCAGTTTGTAGGGAAGAAATAGGCTCGTACCATTCAGTATTTATTTAAGAAGATTATAAAGTTTTTGTAGAATCATCCATCGGAGTAGATAACTTTGTGATGAACTTCATCGGTCAACTCTCTCATAGCGACCACTTCCTCGTAAGCGACCACTTCGTAAACAACCGTTTTGTTTCTCAGTTAAATACTGTTTCAAGAGCTCTCTCCTAAGCAACCACCACTCAAATTTCTTAAGGGACCGCGACCACTTTTTTGGCCAGAAATTTGACATATCTTTTTGTTTTCTGTTTCCGGTAAGCGACCACCCAACGTAATCACGTCTGCTCGTAAGTAAACTCATTACTCAGAAGTGACAAAAGTTCAATTTTTTATGACGCTAGGCCGGACTACTGAGTTCAAGTACGCATGACACACATTGACAACTACTCAGTGTACTTTTCCGAAAAGTGTTGCATGTGAAAAAAATCAAATAAATTAGTTTCCATTTGCGTAATTTTAGCTGATAAGGTAATACTTTTATGTAATTAATTAATCAATCCAGTATTGGGCTAATTTTGTTGATCTTTCCCGTAGGCGACCACTTTAATTGTCGTGCCCCACGGGTGGTCGCTTACGAGAGAGTTGACTGTATTAAAATAGGGGGGAGATGTCTATGCGGCTGAACTCGCCAACTCAGTCATCAACTGAAGAAGCAAAGACCTAGAGTACGCCAGAGCCGTCCCTTACTTTTCACAGGGAAAGTAAAGCCAGTCAACCACGCGCGAAAATTGCCTCAGGCAAGGAGACGGGTGGTTTGCTCGCTTTGCTCATCGTAAGCTAAGAAAAGTAAGGGACAGCTCGTAGTCCAGCAAAGCCCAAATATCAAGGGCACCCAACGGATCGTTTCGGTAAATTATCTGTTCGGAAGGCCCTTAATTCCCTACAATTTCAGGGCCGTACCTTGGATTTTTTGTCTGTGGGGGCAAACTCCGCACACCCCTCACAGGGGTCTACCCGGTATGCAGACAGGGTTTCTAGTTGGACATTTATTTTGTTTTCACTCCTACACAGAAAGTTGCCTCTACGACGTTTAGAGAAAAAAAAAAACACACCGATGCTTTTTGTTTTAAATTGTCATGACTTTTTATGGAGTTAACGTCTTGTTTAGCTTGAAGCAAATATTGTCTCTCATTTTAAAACACAGTCGATGCACTGCTGTAAACAAAGGGAGAAAATCACTGAGCTTCCACAATTCAAACGCACTACATCAGTGGAGCGAAGCATTTGGAAAAACACAGTCGTTATTAAAATACAGTTTAAGCCTTTTCAGTGTTACTGTGACACGTTCCATAGCTCTATAACACGCTACAACGATTATATAGAGAACCAAATAGCCGTGCCAAGAAACGCAACTCCTTGAATTGTGACAAACACTAGCCGGGCCCGGCATTGCAACAATTACAGAATGAAGCTCATAATCATTGCATAATACAAGCAATGATTAATTTCTGTCCTAATATTGCCAAATCTCAACAAGAAAGGCAGTTAAAACTATCAAGCACTTAAAAGAGCCAAGCCAAACCCAGCTAAAATGTCCTATGTGGCATAAAAACACAGTCGTTGAACACACGGAATAAGAGGTCATATTCAAAACAAAGAGAATTCAAAAGAGGAAACTCAAAATTCATTAGGCGCAAATGACCTGTCGGATGATGAAGATATGATGGTTAAATCCAAACCCGCTACAAATACTTGCGAGCAGCGCAGGCTTTTAAAACCAGTTGATCTCTTAAAAAAAAAAAACTTGTATAAGCTAGATTTAAAAAGGCTTAAACACGCGCCAGAAAGTGGCGTAGGTTTGTCAGTCTTTATTTACACACCAAATTCTAAACCATAGGCAGCCCAAACTGTAGACTTGCTTACAAGTCGAGCTTAGAGAGCGCGAAGCGCGATCGTCAGAGCTCGAGCGAGCGAGCGACTTTGAGAAAGTCTACCCAAACTGACAAAATCATTATTTTCATAAGAAAACCGGTACTGGCTTTTGCCTCAAAAGATTTTCCAAAATAATTATTTGGAATTCACATTGAAGGAATATTTTTTCAGTCAATTAGTCGATTTTCTTGTGATCAGTGTGATGTTGGAAACAAATTGAGTTTTCCTGGCGGGGGCAGCTGCCCCCTCTGCCCCCGCTGCCCCCGCGCTATGTACGGCCCTGAATTTTCTAAAGGGAAATTTGTCTTCGAACTTTCCTGGTATGGAAAACTTAAAGCCTAGTGTTTTCGGACTGGTAAAAATGTCGTTTCGAGTACCGAAAAAAGTTCAGCTAAGATTTTCGGAAAGGAAATAAGACCTAAGATTTTCGGGAAATGGACAAAGATGCCCTAGTAATATCGAAAAGACTTAAGTTGCCCTAGAATGACCGAACGGATAAAAATATTGTAGCGTGAACCTACAGAGCTTTAAAGGCACTCCAGATAGCCTAAAATAGCGTTTCAAGGGACCTGAGAGAAAACTGTCGTTGGGTGCCCCTGAAATATAATGTCTTTTCTGGATTGACCAATCGGCAGAAGAGTGAAGCGCCGAGAGAGGTTTCAGATATGCAATTTTTGTTGCTCAATGAAAGTGGAAACATGAATTTATGATGTGACCTCAATAATCAGGCCCCTTTGTAATTTGTGTCCTCAATTGTTGTTGTTGTTGTTGTTGTTGTACTTTGCAGCAGAGATCAAGGGAGCATGCTTCAGTAGTCAGTTTAACAGGTCACGCCAATCCTCGTTCCCAGATCTTCAGTACTGAGAGTATCTCCCTCGTGTTACAGTCGTACTTACCAGGCACCGTCATGTAAGCATACATCAAACAACACTGCTACGACCGGAAGGTTCCTTTTACAGGTCACAGGTCACAACTTCAGGTCAGTCTGATAATTGTATATAAACAATATAAGCTAACCAGGGTCTCCTAGCCCTAACCCCACACTAAAAAAATCTAATTCAGGCTTAGGGTACTTACTTGTGACATGTGGAATGTGATGATCAACACAAGCTAAAAAACATGTCAGTCTGGGGCTGCCGAAGTTTGCTTTCCAAATCTGTGAAATTACAAAGAAAAGTAAGGCTTGACACCAAGCCATACACTCTTTGTAAAATCTTATCACCTTTAACGTTCGTTTTTCAAAAGCTACTTAATATGCCTTGCTCAAATTTTCAGAAAATACGTAGCTTCGCAAGGTGTTTTAATTTATGGAGATCATTTGTTTGTAAGCGGTTTGTCGTTTACCCCAATGTTGTTTACAATCCATTTGCACTGTTGATTCGTCTCATTTATAAGAGCCCCCAATTATCACTGCCATACTTAACGCATTGACTCTGGGCCTAGTAAAACGGACAGCATTTTCTTCCAACTTATCGCGAAATGGTTTGCGTTCGGCAAATCCCACTTGACTTCTGGCTGTTGCACAGAGTTGTGCTCTCGTTCGCTCAGAAGCCATTCAGAGAATCACGCTGACCACATGTTGGCATTCTGGGGGTGATCACAGCCAGTTTGTTTAAAGGGGAAGTATCATGGGGTTTTGACCTCTTTTGTTAAAAATGGTGAAATAAGACCTTCACATAGCTACAATAAAATTCCAGAACAACGAGAGGAGAGAAATGAACTCAATTCTTGAAGGGAACAACTCGTACTCTGCTTTAGCGCATTTTGGAAACAAAAATACGAAAACTTGAAAAACATTAGCCTAATATTTTTCAAGTTTTAATCCATTCCGACCTACTCTGTCTCTGGCCAGAGGCACTAATCGACAGTTTTATTGCACTGGGGTGATAATTTATAAAAAAAACTAGACAATCATTTTTTCTTTCTGTTGTCAGACAAACATTTTTGGGTTTTGAAATGACATCATATTTTCGTGATACTTCCCCTTTAAGTCCCCAAACTGGCGACGCGACCACCATTTCTACATGGTCAGCCGAGCAATATGAAGGTCTTAATATTTGTGACTGTCAGCGCAAAGGCAGCACTTTCTCCTTAGTTATTTTAAGACCCTGAGTGTTGGTCTGGCCAGGGTTCGAACCCGTGATCTCCTGCAACAGTCCCGTGCTGCTCCCTCTGGCAAAGACCAGGTGACGCCCCGGCTGTGTGAAGTGCCTGTGGGTTGTGAGAGACAGCTCTAGCACAAGTCAGAACAAGGTTGTTTACTGAAGTGGGCTAAAGTTAGAAACAACTACACAAATGAATATCAGTTAAGCTATTTTTAATTGATTCATTCTTAGATATCATCAAGTTTTACCATTCAAATTTACGTTCAATATATACAACAGCACGATGATCGCAACATCGAAGGAAAGAATGATACATAAGAAAACAATTCAATCGATTGCAACGACAAAAGTGGGCATCGTGAGAAGCGACAATACTGAACAATATTCATCAAGTAATTTCACATATCAATTGAGAGAAATACAATTCTCAAATTGATCAAATATAATACACGTTCTTTTAAACTATGCAGCTCACAATACTCTTTCTTAGGGGGAGGGGTGGGTAGAGATTACGCCGCGGCCTCCTCGGGCATTCCCCTGTAGCCCAGGGACAGGGTGATTTTGCGCAGTGCTGGCTGAGCTTGAGGAAACTCCTGATTCAATCGGTCAACAATGGTCATAAGGGACTGGAGACGAGCGCGTTGTTTCTGTAGTTCGTTTTCTAGCGTCTCCGGTGTTTTGCACAGCGGTGTGTATCGCCCGCTCTTCAGCTGTGTGTAATACTTCAGCTTCTGTTGTTTAGCCACAATGTCTGCTAGATTCTGTTAAGAGAAAGCATTACCGTGAATAAGTGAATGATCATCGCAGTTATATACGCAACTTAAGCAGTTGCGAAAAGAAAGCCTTAAAAAATTCAGGCTTGAACGGAAACCCATGACGTCTGGGATGCCGGTGCAGCGCACTTCCAATTGACCTATCAAGCCAACTGGGAGCTGGTCATTTTGTGAATTCGTAATATACGAGTTGAGGTGATGAGATGAAAGTGAATGCATGAAAGCATTTCACTTGGGGTCATTTAAATGACAAAGACATGTTAGTTCATATAAATGAATATACAAACATCACGCGACCAAAAGTTTGTTTGAAAAAGAGTTTTCACAAGAACTGCAATGAGACGGTGTGATATGTGACCGTGAGAGTGGAGGTGGGTACACAGGTACTGGGAACTCACCCTCTGCCTCTCCTCCGACAGAGTGTCTATCTGCACCTCTAGTTCATCAACGCTTCCGTGTAGCTGTTGGCATGTGGTCTGTTTCTCCTCCAACTCACGGCTCACTGACATTTGCTTCTCACGCAGGACTTGAATGTCTACAGGTAAACAAAACACAACATGGCTGAGTCATAGTAGAAGTCCTTCGTCAAAAACGGTCCCATTTACATCTCAGACAAAAGAGCGTAATAGATTAAGACGAGTTCTCCTCCCTTATCATGCCCAAAGACACGACTAAGAAAAATAGACAAGGCTTGCTCACACTTGAAAGGTAGGCTTCACACTGGGTCACAGCTAATTTAGTTTGACGAATCCAAACACCAAACTCTGTATGTGGGTCAGTCCCTTGTCCTGTTTTTTTGTTTATTTATTTATTTATTTTGTTTGTTTGTTTGTTTGTTTTATTCAACCAAATATTTCATAGGAAATTTATTTCAGCATGGTTGGTTTTAATGGCAGTCCTGTATTAGTTAAACTAACATTGGCAATTTACATCAACACCACACTCATTGCTACTGACAGAATTTGATCACATAAAAGGACGAAAGTCAGTAACGTCTGAGGAAGTTCGCGAGGACACTTTTATTCATACCACACACGGGACATTTGAATCGGTATTAAAAGCAAACGAGGTACAAAGTGAAAGATAGAGCGGCGTACCCCCGCTCAAACACAAAATTGTACCAAAATGACCTTTTCTTGTTGGAAAGAAACACTTCTTCCGGTATGGGTTTTGGCGCTGGGCAGAAGCTTTTAATCTTCAGGTGATTCTCAGGTTAAATAAGGGAACTAACCTGTGTCACACGCATTCGCGTCCTGGTTCGTCTGTTTGATTTTCTTTTTCATTTCTGCGAGTTTCTTCTGGAATGATCCTTTAGTGTTCGTCACTTTGCCCATCTTTGCCTGCGCATCTCCACTGGAAACAAATGAGACAAAAACGTTAGAAAAAGAAGATTGCAATTAATCATGGTGTGCTATACGTTACTCCACTTGCTCTTGAACGTTTCCTGCACTTAACGAACTGCTAATAAGTTGGTTGTTAGCGCAGTTTCCGCCAGTTAGGTTTTCAGGTTCTTGAAGCCGGTTAACTTAGCTTACCACTAGTTACATGTTTTGCCACACATCTGTCGCCACCGGAATACACGTATTTGGCGCGTTTTCCTTTTTACTACTGGTTGCCAGTGATGCTTACCACACGAAGGCAACAGGGCTTACAGCAAGTTCCTTTTCCCGCCTTTACCACAAGTTATTTATTTTCCCGCGCTTTGAGCAAGTCCCTTTCCCGCGTTTACCACCAGTTGCCAGTGGTGCTTACCACAATGATGCGCTGAACGGCGCTTGCAGCTAATTCCTTTTTCCCGCGTTTACCATTAGTTAATTGTTTCCCGCGCTCTGAGCAAGTCCTTTTTTCATCGCGTTTCCCACCTGTTACCTGTTCAAAGGGGAACCGATGGTAAACGCGGGAAAAAAGAAGACAGGGGGCTAAAACCTAATAAGTCAGCAACAACAACACAAAAAATCGTTTGAGTATAATAGCGCGAGTGTGAAGTAAAAGCGAATGGCCCACAATACGCTTCCCGCTCACTATGAACCTGCAATCAAGCCATTTTTCTCGAAAACCACGAAAGGACGAAAGCTAAATGAGAACGCGGAAAAAAATCGCCTGATCGCAGCTTAGCTCGCTACAGTCAAACCTGTATATAACGGTCACCCTTGGGAAATGGCCAGGTGACCGTTATATACAGGGTGACCGCTGTACACAGGTTTCTTTTAAACTCCCCCAGAAGTCAATAAATAGCATTTTTATGTACAAATTATCACTCAATTTGCGTTTTAGTGACAATAACGAGTAACAGCAACGCAATAATCAGGATAAAAAAGGCCTATAAAATGTCCGTGGCGTACTTTTACGGAGGTGCAGTATACTCATCTAAGTTTCCTTGTAGGAAAAGCTTTTAACGTAATTATGGATTTAAAAAAATCGGTTATAGTTTTCTGATATTTCGGCGCTCGAAGCTTGATTTCATGTAGTATGTCATTGACTTTACTTAATGTAAAATAAAAAAAAAAAATAGTGTGAAAGAAAGTTCTTCATGTCGTACTGAGCAAAGTCTTTCAGCTGCTTTGCAAGCCCGACTGCCTGTGCTACTGTCTTATTCATCAAGGTCAAGTTCTGTGGCATCGCTGCTTTCTCCTTCGCGTCTCAGGGGGGCTAGCTGCAATTTCACCATCTTGGCCATCAAAGAGATCGTTCGGACCTCCTCCCTCCAGTTGGGGTTAGAGTCATCGATATATCCCTTGCATTATTCGTTAATCGTAACCCAATTTCGTGACCGTTATATACAGGTAGAAGATAATGAAATTGTGCATTCAGGAAGTCTAAAGGGTGACCGCGTCCGTTATATACAGGTGACCGCTTTATGCAGGTCAACTTAACAGTAAATATAAGGGACGATTTTCGGGAAGTTGTTCAGTGACCGTTATACACAGGGTGACCGCTATATACAGGGCCGTTATATACAGGTTTGACTGTATTTGAACAAAAATTCACAAAAAAACTGTTTCGATAATTCAGACAACGTTTTGACCATCGGGAGTCTATCAAACTTTTGAGTCAAATAAAAATATCTAGCCGCACACAAATCTGTTGACAAAACGTTTTGTAAAGAGCGCGGCCCTCCTTTGATTAGAGTGCTACCTGGTCAATCACAGACGCCCAGTTCTGGATATGAAAATTATTATGACGCGTCTTGGAATACTGACCACTGCAAGTACATATCGCGAAAGACAATAGCATTCTGGGCGATGTTTTCCGCCCTTTTCAGCAGCTAGCTGTTTTGCCGGAGTAGCTAGTTGGCTGGGCCCAGTTGTTCAAAGCCCGGGCGGTTAAGCAAATCCTGGGTTAACATAAACTTTGATTCAAGTTTAATGACTAATCAATAAATTTAAGATTCTTTCAAAAGATTTTTATCCTTTAGTTTTGACTTGGACTTTTCTTTACCATTAGCTTAAAATAAGCTCTTGAAAACATTTAAAATAAGCGAGATGAAATGCTAGGTCAATTTTCAATCGGGGATTAGTGTTAATC
Organism: Pavona decussata; assembly: GCF_977016875.1. NCBI lineage: Eukaryota > Metazoa > Cnidaria > Anthozoa > Scleractinia > Agariciidae > Pavona > Pavona decussata. Next base: position 2,944,488 of record NW_028145638.1, read on the forward strand.
GGCTTTCGCCCTGAACAGCTGGGCCCAGTTGCTCGAAGCATGGTTAGCGCTAACCCGGGTTAAATACCATAACAACCTATAGGTTTTAATACCTTTTAACCAATGGTTAGCGCTAACCATGCTTCGAGCAACTCAGCCCTGGGTGATAACTTTGAAAATACAAACGCTTTTGAGGCAGCCACTCGAGAACTGGGATCCTCTTAGTACTTACCGAGTGATAATGACCTCTCTTCGTACAACAGATTTTTCCATGTCCTGTATCATCTTCTCCTGTTGCCGCATCAGCTGCGAGTAACGAACCTAAGAAATAATTATAGTTTGTAAGCTTTCGCTGAAAAGTCCAGCTCTCGGGATGGTTTCATCTAGAAATACTAAAACAAGCGTCGTCCAGCTCATGCGCAAATTCCCGAAGTTTCATCTGTTTCGCTTCACGTTATAATTGCTTCATAAGTGTTTGTGCGACATGTTTTCTTTTTATCAAAAATTCTTGTGCCGTATTTAAACAGTTAGAGAAATGAAGCCATGCAAAAGCGCGCACAGATAGCATTGTTCACGTCATTGCACGCGCGCGCTTGCGAATGCGCTTGCGTGTTCAGCCCATTGTGCCGTCATTCACTCACATACCGGTACATCACTTGAGGCATGTAACTTTTCAGGGTTTAACTTGAGAAACTTATTCAGTTTGCCTTTGAACATTTTCAGCATTTACAAGGGTAAGTGACTTAATTAGGTCAGGTTTTAAAGCATTTTTTTTAGATATATTCGGAGTATTTTAAACAAGCATACACTTAAAATCTGTACTTATACCTTAGTCTTAATGGTTTGCAAATGAAGCACAACGATGGCTTCCGTTTACAGTTAAATCTAAAAACATTCAATGTAGGTTTAAAAGCAGTTCAAAGCGCATGGCCAACTTTTAACCTTGCAAAAGTGTGCGAACTCGTGAAAGCAAACACACTTCAGCATGCTTGCATCGCAATTACAACAAACCAATACATCAGTGTGGAGAGGAACAGAACCAGCCTCTGTTCTCGTAAACTTTTTCAACAACTTCTTTATGTTCGAAAACTGTTTGCAAAACACGTGATTTTCCTTTAACAATACAGAGAAAGTTGTTGAAAACATTGCGTTTACCCAACTTCATAAAAAGTGAGGTTTATTGTGTGAACACATGATCATGAGTTTGCTGTTTGGAATTTGCAAACATAAGATTGCAGACTTAAGTTTGTCGTGTGAACACAACTTAATAATTAAAGCTAACTAAAAGAGTCACGTACAGCGGCACGTTTCAACAAACGTTTAAGGACTAAAAACTTATGTAAAAGAAAAAAAAAAACAGAACATTTTTCTGACCTCCATTCTATGTATTTCTGCCTTCATGGCCCTGATTTCTCCTTGGCCGTATTCCAGATCAACTGCATTCTTAGCTTCACGCGCTAGCTGAGTCTTCTTCTCCCATAACATGATTTGTCGCCTGAAAATAGGAAACGGTCTCGTGAAAAAAAGGTTCTTAAAAGTTTAAACGGAAACCTAACTAGGGCATTCTGTACACTGAATGGGGTGAAGGGTAAATTTAACAGAATGTATGGTGTAATAGTGTAGACCCCTGTGCAACCGGCACATCACCTTTACACTGTACAAAATTCCTTGCAAACACGTCAGTAAAACCCCTGGCAGAAGCAATTTGCGGTCTATTTGTAGGCTCATTAACTTGCTTAGAAAAAGAAACTATTCCGTCGGTTACAGGAAAACAAATTTCAATGTTCTCCTCTCCCATTTCGTTTCAGGGTCTTTATGGGATAGTTTGCGTAAAGTAACACATTTTGAACTGTCTGGATTCTTTACTACAACATGTAAGTGAACAGAATCTTTAGTTGCGTATGTAAATGAAGGAAGCTATTTTATTCCCGAAGTTACGAGATGTTGTTCTCCAATCAAAATTCCTAGGTGGCATTTTTAACCCGATATTATTTCCCCCGGAAATAAAACCTGGGCAATAATTTAAGTCCAAGCTTCGACACTTTGAGAAGAAAAAACGATAAAATCCAAATACCTGAGGAAATTACAGATGTCGCCCATCAGAACAGATATTGGAGAGATTTATAATTACGGTGACGGCAAACGGCAGAAATGGCCACGTGACCATGTTTATCCTTCATTTGCCGCTCGCTGCTTTCCGTTTCTCAGTAATATTGAGTGTTTTGGGTTAGCATCAAAGGCCAGAATTATTTTGCACTATTATCATCTATGTGCTTACTTTTTCAGGAAAACATAAACATGAATCTCACGTTTGCCGTCTGCTGTAAACGCGATTCTTTATCTCTCTATTGAACTGGAAAGAAGCTTTGGATGCCTATGAAGAGTAGCAACTCCATCCTCGTTCCCAGGATCTCTCTTACCCTGGGAACGAGGTTGTAGTAACCCCAGAAAAAAGTAGCGTATCTAATTCTCCTTTATCACGGTAATTTAAAATTTCAATGTAGGCCACGTAACGAAGAACCATTGACACAGCTGAAAAGAACATCGTAAAATTAGTAAAAAGGCCAAGTTTGAGAGTTTTGTCTTTTAAAATAGCGCCGGAAGATATAGTTTTGTTAAGTTTGAAAATTTTATAGACGTTTGTATGAAGACGCATACAAACGTCTGCAAAAAGTCCCGAAATTGCGGAACTATATCTTCACTATTTTAAAAGACAATACTGTCAAAGTTGGCTTTTTACTAATTTTAAAGTGCTCTTTTCAGCTGTGTAAATGGTTCTTCGCTACCTGGTCTACATCAAAATTTCAGATTATCGTGATAAAGGTCTATTGATATACTTACTCTGCCTCCACTAAACTGTTGAGCAGTCTTTCCTTCTCCTCCTTCAGCGCGTCAATTTGATTCTGCATATTGATTGATTCTCCTTCGGCTTCCTGTCATACAAACACAAACACTGGGATGTTACACATATTTTAAGCTCACAAGTGTTCACTTAATACTCTTGACTTTCTATTGATAATAAAGCAGTTTTCACTGACGATTCATAACAAATTTTTTGCAATAAAGCCACGGAAATCATTGCCTTCGTAAAACGTTTTTGAAATAAGGTTACCCTTGCCAAAAGGGAACTCTTTTGCAAAAGTAGCAGCTAGTCACAGGTAAAATTCCTTGACTTTTCACTGATGTTAAGATAGAATTTAGAATTTCCTTGAATTGACAGGAAATCCACTGACGTTTCCCTTCAGGACCTTGAAAAAATTCTGCTTTTCCCCGCTTGACTTTTGATCCTGGCAATGGCGTAATAAGTGCATCAACACTTATTAAAAGTCAGAAAGAAAGACATCCCTCAAACTTATTAATAAATCATAAAACAGAGGAAGGAGGTTTGAAAACTTGGTCTTAATTATCACAAAATTTTGGTGAGCTTTTGCTTCGATTTTCTCCAAGAATTATTAATAATTTGAGAAGCTATACTCAAACAAAAAAGAGTGTTTCATCCAGATCCTATTTCCAAACACGTCGAAGTTGTTAAAAAAAAAAAACTCGGCTACGCCCTACTTCTCCGTGTTTGGACACTGGATGACACTCTTCCTCGGGTTTGATAAACACGATAAACAGTAAACGGATGGTAAACAGTAAACTCACTTTAAGCGCCTGAATGAAGTCGCTCTCCATCAACACGGTTCCTTGTTGTAATGCTTGTCTCAGGCCACTCTCTTTAGTAATGAGCGTGTTGAGTTTTGTCATGTCGTTCTGCATACTCCGTATATTCCGCTCAATATCTTGCATCTCATTGTTGTGGGAGTTGATTTCTCCTAAGAAATGAAAACGAAGAATACACCGTTTGAGAAGGAAACAACGCAGTAGACATCAGAACGAAGCGTAGGAAAAAAAGTAAAATCGTTGAAGCTTAACGGAATTGTAAATGGCTTGAAATCTTCTAAAGTGCACTTGAACCGGCAAATTAGAGCACACAAGCTGGGTTTTTGATCAGGATCGCAACCAATTCTACCGATTGGCACTGAACCGCATCTTGCTTGAAGCGTGCTTTCCTGGGCCCAGTTGTTCAAAGCGCGATTAAGCTAATCCTGGGTTATCGTGAACTTTCATTCGAGTTTATTTACTAACCCATACGAATTATTTTAAAAGATTTTTTCCCTCAGTTTTTAAACTGTTCTTTACCAATAACGAGCGAGATGAAAACCTCGCTTAACTTTTAATCGCGGATTAACCTTTAATCTTTAATCTTTACTACCAACTCTACTATCAACTTTGTGTTTTAATAAGCTTCGGCTGACTGGTTCATTGAGTTTTTGGGCTTGTTGTAATTGACCAATCTGACGATCTGGGTTTTGGTTTTACAACAGAAAGTGGTACACCGTCTTTATTTTGGGGCTGGTGCACACTGGCAACGGAATCGGAAGCGTAAGGAACCTTCGGTTCCAGTGTGAATAAAAAAAAAACGGAGCGCAAGGATCAATTTCTTCCGATTCCGCTTCTGATTCCGTCGCTCGTGATCAAGTGTGAACTAGTTGATCGGAATCGGAAGCACAAGCAGAAGAATCAACCAATCACAAAGCTCATTTGCAATCCCTTTACACGAGATTTAGAACGGAAAACATGGCGACCTTCCGCCATTTTGAAGCTTCCGTCGAAAGATTCTTCCGATTCCGATTCCGATTCCGCTTCCGTCGCTTCTGTCACTAGCGTGAATCAGGCACTCGGAAAATACGGCAACAGATCAATAGACACTGGCGCCGGACACGCCCAGTAGCCATGTATATCTAAAGCTGTAGCTAAAACTAATTCTGATCTGAATCAACAGTAGACAATACAATTCTACTGTTGTGCGTTCCCACACCTTCAATCCTTAGTTTCTTTTGTAGTAATATTGTGTATTGTTTCTTGAAGTATTCCATGTCTTCTGACTGTTTCTGAACATCTTTCAATGTCTTCACCAGTTCACTCTGATTTCTGAGCCAAAACTGTTGTAATTCAGTGATCTCATTCAAGCGGGCCTCAATCTGTTTTTGTAAAGTGTGTATTTGAAGCTCCAGTGGTCCGATTTCTTCTCCCTAACAAAGGTAAAAATAATAACAAACTTCATTAAACTTCAATTCTTAGTCAGAGAGAATGTCATTGTATGCATTTATCCCTACAATATGACTTTTCGTAAAGCCGTATTACAAGACAACAATTCTTCCACGAGCGCGCGTTGGATATGAGATGATATACCATGGCCGCTAAGCCAATCCAAATCCCTGGAATTGCATTATATAATAATAACTAATCTTATTACGCTGAATTAAAGCGCTAGCTATAATGGCAATACAGCTGCCTACCATCGCTCCTGGCAAATGAGTGGTACATGCATTTTGCAAGCTGATTTGAGGCCAGTTAAACCGGCCGTCGTTTTTAAAATCGAACAGTTCAACTCTATTTCCTATTTTATTGAAAAACCTTCCACCCATTTTGCTAGACTACGACTAGTACGCTATTTTTCTCTCGGATAGTGAATTACGCGCAAAACGTGAGCGCGCGAAAATTGGCTCGGCCGGTTTACTATACTTAAGAAAAAAAAATGAATTCTTTTTTATTTTTTCAGCGCAACGAAATTGCGAGACAAGTTGTAAAACAAATTGCCTAGTATAACCGCGCCTCTAGCGTAGCCTAAGCTTAACGGTCCGAGTGTGCATGTACATACCCCATCTTTATTCCTCATCTGATCAATCCGTTTATTATACTGATCAATGGTGCTCTGTTTCCTCTCAATGATGGCATTCCTCTTTACTATTTCTCCTTCTATCTTAGAGATGGTGGCGTTCTTTTGATGTATCTCCTCATTCAGGTTATCCATGATGTCTTGGAGCTGACGAACACGAGTTGTGGTGTTGGAGATGTCCAAGATGTCTCTGGATATCTCGTTCTCGACCTCAGCTACTGAGCTTTCCTGCGAGACGAATAAAATTACAATTAAGGGTGAGTTCTTTTGTGACTACAATAACATGTATTCCGGAAACGGCGAGAATCAATATACGGAATAAACGGTATTGATGTTCTTTTGGGACCTATTCTGTTTTCGGAATGAACGGAATAGTATTTGGTTCATTCTGCCCGATGTAGCAGACTGTTGTTCAACAAATTGTATCACTGCCCAAGTATGGTCATGCTGCACTCAATGTTCGTCGTCCGTACACAACAGATATCCTGCAATATACGTAATTCTGAACGTTGGGGAGAAAAATAGCAGAGCACTGGAGACGATCTTCGAACATCGTCTCCAGCTTTTCTGCAATAAAACTGCTTTGTTATCAATGTGTTGGATAACAAAACATTTACGGTCTTGTCGGCTAAGTATCAGGCGATATTTCGCGCGATTTAACTTGCAGGTTAATTGTTAAATGAACGGAATACAGTTTACCCTGAATATGAGGACTTGCGTTCTTAGGGAAGGTTTTTGGATTGATGGGAATAGTTACAAGTCAACAAAATCAATGAATTCATGTAGCTGTCAAGTATATTACTTACATTATAACTACCGGTACTGACTTTCTATTCTATCAAGTAGTTTTAGCAAGTTAACAAAAACAAATTAAATAACTCAGTGTACACGTACCAATTCTGTTGCTCTCCTTCTTAACTTGTCTGTCACTTTCTTGGTGTACTGTGCAGCTTTGTCCAACGTCAGCTGGCTTCGCATCTTCTCCATGATGTTATCCTCAACTTTTATCTTCTCCATGAATTCCCGCTCAATCTGTTTTCTCAGAGCTGAGAGCTCATTGTCTTTTAGAGTCACTTCCTGGTTTAGTGAAGAAGAAAAAAAACAGGTCATAAGCTGATAAGCTACTAGACTATGAACAGTCTAGTAAAAAAAACCTAGTTAATGGCCTTAGCTCCCTTAGTCTCCTGTAGCTCAGTGGCAGAGCATCCGAACTAGTAAGCGGAAGGTCTTAGGTTCAACTCCTGATAGGAGCACTGAGATTTCCTTTTTTCCGAGTATCCCTGTGTTACTTTGAATAATACATCATGAATAGTTTTTTTATTGTCCTAAGGGATATAATAAAGCGAGCAAAACACGCTATCGCACAAAAATTCTCTTCCACATCGCGAGGAGAGGCGATGCACGTCAAGAATGTATTTTTGGTAATGCTCAAAATTAATTTTTGGATGTTTGTAAAATTCAAAGTTCTTATCCGCTCTCTGGGATATTTTTCCCGTTTAGTCATGCAAGTACCTTTTTTTAATTTTCCAACTTTTTGTCAGATTTTGGAAGTCCATGACAAAAATTGCCAATTTTGCCATCTTCAAGGCTGTTTTCAACCCTGGTCACTTCTCATAAGAAGTGCATTTGGACAGCGTTTGAACTCATTCATAGTAGATCAGGAAAGTAGTGTTTTCAAAAAATGACTGTTTACATGTAATAGGCCATTTCAGAGTTGCTTTGAACCTCATTATGAAAGCGAGGCTATGTGCAAAGCTTTTCATATGAAAGGCTTTGTACAAAGCCTTGCTTTAATAATGAGGTTAAGAGTGACTTGGAAATGGCCTATAGGAAAGCATTTTTAAAAGTTTAGATTTAGACGACCAAAAACACCATTTTAGTGTCCTGACAGAAGGCAAACCAGGAAAAAAGTTCCATTTTCAAAAATGTCTTGATTAAGGAAAGTTCTACATTCCTCTAGTGTTCACTTACAGTTTCTGCTCTGTTAAGTTGCTGTTCTGTTTCATGCAGTGTTCTGGTGTACTTGCTGTACTCAGTCTTGAGCACTTCCTGCTTGTTTTTACTGACGCCGATCAGTTTCTTGACCATGGAGATGTCAGCTTCAATCTTGTTGTGCATCAGTGTGATCTGCTCGTTCTGTTCCTGTGCTTTGCTGATTGACTTCCTGTATCCTTCAATCTCTGTTTCTATGGCCTGAATTCTCTGTCTTTGTAGACTAAGGGGAGAAAATAAATTTTATTGTGATAACCTTTCTATCCTTAAAAGAGAGAGGGTTGTCCAATACACCCACACTGTAATGGTCTGTGTAATTCAGCTTTCGGTCCGTCACCATGGGATGGTGCAGTGGTGAGAGCACTTGCCTCCCACCAATGTGGCCCTAAAGAGGTTCAATTCCGCGAGTTGATGCCATATTTGGTTTGAATTCCATCAGTTTGGACTTGGTCTTCTCAAACTCATTAATAATTCATCAAGCCAAAACAAAGCAAATCACTACCGTGAAGGAGGTTTAGAAATGTGACTTTAATTATCATAAAATTTTGTGAACTTTTGCTTCGAATTTCTCCAAGAATTATCAATAGTTTGAGAAGCTATATCAAACACTCGAAAGAGGGTTTCATCCTATTTCCAAACACCTCAAAATTGGTTAAAAAAAATCAGCTGTACCTCGTTTTTCCAACCTACTTCTCGGTGTTTGGAAATCGGAGGAAACACTCTTCCTCATGTTTGATATATTACTTCTCAAATTCATTAATAATTCAAAAGCCAAAGAGAAAGGAAATCATGCACCGTGACGTGTTTGGATATCTGATGAAAAACTACACGTTTTTGCATCCTTAATTTCTTCTTCAAAATCAGTTTGTTTTAGAAGTAGCTAGAAGTTATATCAAACACTCGTCACAGTGTTTCATCACAATATCAAAAACCTCGAAGTTCGTCAAAAATACTCCGCTATGCGTCGTATTTTCAACTCTCTTCTCGGTGTTTGTTATGTGATGAAACACTGTGTCTCGTGTTTGAAATACATCAAGAAGCACTAGCTGTTTATTATCAGATCTTGCATTGCTTTTTTGCTTGCTCTGCTAATCCATCCTATGAGTGGGACTTTCTAAGAGCTTTGTGGCACCCCCTCAGATCACTCACCTCAGAGCTTCTTGCATTGCGGCAAATGCCTCATCACGCCTCCTCATGCCAATCAAACTGCTATACCACTGCTGAGTCAGCTGTTTTTTCTCCAGCTGAAGAGCCTTTAGAAACAGAAACAAAATTTTAGTTAAATTTACTGACATGTACTGTACCATGTAACATAAATTTTTTTCACAATGGTTTAAGTACACGTATCCAAACCACAGGCCATCCCTGGTGGAAATCTTAAGGATGGTGCCTACTAATACAGAAGTATTTTTGCGCAGTTTATGACGGCGGAAAAAGCAGATCTTAGCAAGGGATATTGAAATCCAAAAAGAAAATTGGGGCAACCATGCATTTTTTAGAGATAATTAGGCAACAATTGTTCTAAAAAGCAGTAAAATACAAAGCAATGTATGTTTTTTTTTTAATTGAAGCTTTATTATCTCTAAAAAATGCATGGTTACCCCCAGTTTTTCCTTTTGGATACCAAAAGCAATTGCTAAGTTCTGCTTTCTCCGCATAGTTTTAAACCACACAAAAATATCTCTGTATTAGTAGGCACCACCCATAGGAAACCTGAGTATCTTGAGATGTGCAAAACATATGCACAGTAACAAAAGTAGGCATTGTCCTTAAAAAAATCCTCAAGGAACTTTGAGGATCTGCGTACGGACCTCTTAGAGTTATTAGGATCTGAGAGGGACCAATAAAGGATCTTCACTTCCAAACCTGATCTTCAAGAACCTTGCGTAACCTTGCATATTGAAGGGCTCAAGACAGTTACGGTCCCAGCCCTTCAATAATACTTTAAACCTCTGCCAACTCTCTGCAGTTTCCTGCACAGATCTTGCAGGATCATCAAGGATCCTGTACAGATTTTGAAGGATCTTGCTATTCTTATACTATAGGATCGCACATACACTGTGACAGCTGTAAGATCCTTCAAGAATCCTGTAACATTTTACAGGATCCTACATGATTGTATGAAATCTTATAAGAATCCTAAAGGATTATTTGCCATTTAGCAGCATCCTGTAGGATTTTACAAGATCTGAGCCATGGATATAATATAAAGCAAAATACAGATACAGCGTACTAGGTTACCAATGTGTAAAAAGAGTTTATACAAATTTGTTGGTTTTTTGACAAGGCTTAAGTGAGGTTCCACTAAGGGTGATGACGTTGAGCAAGTGTGTTTCACAAAAAGATCAGCGAACACTGGAGGTATGGACTATACATGGGTAATTAACTGAATGGAGTTAGAAAAAACCTAAGTAGTACATATAATAATGTTATAATGCTGACCTCTATTTCAGTGGTTGCCTCGGAGAGTGATTTTTGTGCAGCTTTAGTTTCCTCCAGCTGAGCTGAACATTGTGTCTCAAACATATCAATCTCTTCTCTCAATCGATCAACAGTTTGCGTTAATCTGTCCACCAGAAGATCCTGTAAAATGAAGCAACATTTCAGTTTGTTTTCCACTAAACTGACCAAACCACACAGCTGTGCATGTTTGTTTGAATATTTAATACAGTACATGTAAATGAGAAACCTTAAATAGAAGAAAGATCCTCGCAGTTATTTATGCAACTTAAGCAGTTGAGAAAAGAAAGCCTTTCTTTTTGGAACTGCCTAAGCTGCATAAATAACTGCGAGGATCTTTCTTCTATTTAATCGTCATCCACAGTTCAAACAAATTATATGATAATTATATGTTTCATATATTCATATTAAATGAAAAACCATCACAAATGCATTTCTTATATTTCACTTCCATGTACATGTTTCTTTGTTTGTTTGACCCTTTAAGCCCTAACTGTAATCAGCATCAAATTTCTCCTTGTAATATCAATGCTTATTCAATGATTATTCACTTAAGGTGACTTTTCTTGATAGTTTAATAACTTCTCTCCAGTACTTCTATAAGAAAAGTATGGGGACAAGATAGGAGAATTTCCCCTTTGATATTAACACCTACCTGTTTCTTTTTCTCTATCTCTGCCTTGGTAACTTCAGTATCTGCTTTCTCCGCTGCTCTTCTCATGACAGCGATATCAGCCCTTACATCCTCCTTAGCTTCCTCCATATAATGCAGTCTAGCTGCCAGGTTCTCCACCTCAGTTCTGAGTTCCTTAGCTAAATATAAGCAGAAAACAAACAAACATTATAAGATGTTACTCTCATTATCACAATATTGAGTTATCACGCTGGACCAGCGCTGGAAAATCAACCCAGGGACTGGCAGAACTGTCTTTACTTAGCAACAATAATATTAAAGGACAATAGGAAGTCATTTGACAAAGAGAGTCTGTTCTTTGGCTGTTGTTTAGTCTTATTCACATTCTGAGGAGCTGGCTAATTTCACTGAAGTTACTGGTCATACATAAAATACTGCATAGAATAGTATATTATTTTAATAGAAGGATTCCCAAGATAATAAAAATTGTGAACAACAGTAGCAAACACTTACGCTATCAATAATAACAATTCATTATAACAATGTTCTGTACCTTGTTTTCGCTGGTGGTTACGGTCTTCTGAAGTTTTATCATGCAGATCTTTTGTTTCCTCTAGCAGTTTTTCACATTGCAGTCGGAGCTGATTTTCTGAGTTGAAGTTATCATGTTCCTTCTCCAACAACATTTGCTGTCGAGCAAGCTCTTGCTGAACTCCATACAACTGAACACCAAGCTCTTCTCTCTCACGCTTCTTGGTTTTGAGATCTTCAGTCTGTGTTACAAGAAACACCATCACTTTTGCTAAGCCTTTGTCCATGACAATAATTTACTGGTAAAATTACAGTGTACAGTGGTGGACCAGTCCAAAACCCCAAAGGGCCAATGTTGCAAAACTTGTAAACATTTAAATAGCCTGGTTCTCAGATAATATTGAAGAACCTAGCTGTGACAAAGTCACTGGCAATAAACTTAACACTAAACAACTATTGACTTTCAGTACAACCCAGGTATTCCTTCAATACATTCTCATTGAACTTGGCAAGTCTGTCAAATGACACTTTTCTTTGTGTGAGCTGCTCCACAACACCTGGCATCTTGGGATGTACATTAAGTCTGGTATAGATCCCACTGCTGGTAAATTGCTGACTGATCATTCAATTATATCACTACTACATCTACTTCCACTGTTTTAGTATTAGCGAATCCACTCACCAGTTCTCGTAGTTCTAGATTAACTTTTTCTTGCTGCTTGAGTAAGTGTGCTTTGTATGCTGCTTGGAATCTGACCATAAGAGGCTGCAAGGTGATAAAACAGAACATGAGTGTATCAGAGAAGTAACCAATTTTTCATAATCTTGCCTGTAAAACAGTTATTAACTAAAGTTAGTTAAGGCAATTCTTATCAACATTTGTTTTTCAGCTTACATTGTGTATAGACAAAGGCTTTCATATATACAGTATATACATACTATACATACAGCTGATCTGGCTATATGAAATGAAGCTTTGAAACCTACATTTATGAATGCAACTTTACCAGACATACTTTGAGTGAACACATGTTGGACTGTATTGAAACAGAGTTTCTGGAAAATAGTGACTCTGGGATATACATGTACATGCATAAGGAAGGGATTTTTGGTGTCTGGTCTAGAAACGAAGTTGTTAAATGGAGCAGAGCTGAACATGGTCTGGTGTAATACAAGGATTTCAGAGCCCCATTGGTATGTTAGGGCGCCAGACTTGCAATCCAGAAGTCCCAGGTTCAAGTTGCACTCTGACCAGTTAGATTTGTTTCATGGTAGCCCTGAGGCTACGCTTTGTAAATAGCGAACTGGTGTGCCTCCGACCAGTTGAGACTCTTAACAAAATGTGTTCAGTTGGTATATTTGTCTCACTCATTTATACATGTAGTGTCCCCAACAAGCACTTCAGCAGTGCTGAATACTTCGACACTTAAATAAAGTCATTTATTATTTTTATTTTATTTTTCATTTTATAACCAAGTGAAGTTTTCCCAAGCTCAGGGTCCAGATAGATGATGTGTCCCTAATTTCATTTCATATATTAAATTTGAAGCCTCTTCAACAATTCTTGAATGATAGAACTGTCGTTTAACGTTTGTTACCTCGCAAACGGATAAACTAACTTGTCTTATTTACATAATAACCTTACATTACTGAAAAAAAGAAATGACAAACAACATCTACTCACATGGTCTGGGTCAAGAACCACCATATCACTTTCGCCCTCCGAACCTGCAGACTCTTCATCGCTAAGGTCTTCATCATCTCCAGCGTCATCATTTTCAACCCCGATTTCATCTTCTCTAGTGTCCTCGCCACTTATGTCCTCTGAAAGCAATGTCTGTACTCTTGGGGCTCCATGAGGATCAAACGTTGGAATTTCCCGGGTTAAAGTTGCCGTTGGGACAAGGCCCTCGCTTTCCGCACCGGTCACCACAGTATCCACATCACTCGGGTCGCTCAAACGAAACTCTTTCAGAGCTTTGACTGTCAATTTGCTAACTGCATCTTGAATAGACTTTTTAGAATCAGCAGAGCCCTTCGATCTTCCAGATCCAGGCCTCTGATCGCTTTCTTTTCCTTCTGTATCACCGAGCCCGTTTTCCTCAGGTCTGTCCGCCATTTTTTTCTTTCAAAACAAGATTTGGACCTCGTTTCCTTGGCGACCAGTAAGACGAGACCGCGATCAAAGAAGGATTCCACTGACGTCACATCCTATTTCCTTTTATGTAGTGCATGTAAATTCGTCACTTAGTATTGATGTTAGGAAACAGGAGGAAACGCAAAATGTAGTCAGGTTATTTGTCCTTTTTTTCAGCTGATTCATCGCCCAATCCCACGCACAATGGGCAACCGGTTTAGCAGACAGAACGAGGGAGTCGAGGATCTCGAATTTAATTCCAATCTTTACCAGTATCCCCCACTTTCAGGTAAATAACTCTCGCCGTTTTTCTCTCACGACATGGGAACGCCATGAAGTTTATATTGAACATTGCCTTCGAAGCGATTCTATTGGTGCCTAACTCGAGCGTTTTATCTCCAGGAAAGAGCTACTTTGCCGATTATTTTCTTATGGGTGGATCGAAGTTCGATACTCCGCAGCCAGAGGCTTATCTTTTCGGAGAGAACAGTGATTTGAACCTTCTCAATCCAAAGCCAGTCTCGGTAAGTTATTTCAGCATAGTGTCAGTAGCAGTTTAATTTACGCCTTTGTCTTAGTGCATTACACAGATGACTTCTTATAAGGGACACCTGACTGCTAAACGCTCTGAGCACCACACACTACATAAAACTTATAAACATAAAACTATACTTTCATTTTGTGTAATTATTTCTGTTTATATGTCATGTTGAGATAAGATCAAAATTATCATGTACTAGTAATAAATTATTATAATGTTTATTAAAGGTATGAGCTTTAACATGTATTTGATGAAATTCTATGACTTTGTACTGCAATAAATTTTAAAGTGCTGCTGCAATAGTAAGCAGAACTCAGAATTATGTACATGTAACTGCAGGCATTTTGTAAGGGAGCATACCAATGCCACAGTTGTAATTTGGTATTTGTAGCTTGGCGTTAAGCTTGCTATTGTAAGCAAACCATTTGATAAAATCTCAGACATGATTCAAATTCTTCTTCGGTATGCAGGCTATCAATAATTAATACAACACACAAACAAACAATTTTCATAGGTCACCATGATACATTGTATCAATTTAAAACTTAATCACCCATTTGATTATTTGCCTGAGGTGATCAACAAATTTCTTGTAAGTTTGTTATTGCATTTTATTATTTCACTATCATGTCATTTCACCAAATAAGGTTAAGAGGACACGCAAAATACAAGACCTTAATACGCTGTAGTGTCCCGGTTTGACTGGTTTACAACAGAGCGAAAACGGGCAATGACATTTAACTGGCTCATTCGCATGTGCCATAATACTGATAGACAACTGGATGGACAGATATTGCTGGGGGTATTTCAACACTCTTACCAGAAAAGAGAAACCAAAATAACAAAATCTTTTTTGTAGGGGAATAATAAATCTCTTATTCAATGGTTTTACATATAATATGCGCAGACATTTTGCTCATTGCTCGTATTTTTCCTTGCTCCTTTGGGGCTCGGAAAAAAACTTCGCAACTCGCAAAATATCCACACATATTGCATGTAAAACCATCGAATAAGATGCATGTATTGCTTTCAGTCCCAAAGCATCTGAAGTTTTAAAACATTCTCAGCACTCAAAGTAAACTTTTACTTCTTCTTACATGTAACTGAACTTATGACACTACACAGTCTCAACCATACTAGCTTTTAGTGAGAGAATACACCTGTTGATTTTGGGCCTAAGGATTAAGATTTATCTACATTCCCATTCTGGTTGCTTAACTTAGAAGTGCAATTGAAGGGGTGCCTGGAAAAGAGCCCCAAGTGACTTTTGGTAAATTGCTAGATTCTCCTTCCAAATTGCCTTGTATTCACTTGTGAAATAAAAGGAGAACTTGACTTTACATCAAAAGTCACTTGGGGGCTTTATTTCACGCACCCCTTCAATAATTGCTGTCACAGTGTCACTTGAAAGAGACCAGCCATGGCATTTGACCCTACGCTGTTAATGCGGCCATCTCGTTAATATGGCCAAATTCTCATGGCCTGTTGGTGGGCCTTATCAACTGGTTTCCACTGTACATATTTTTAAATATTTTTGTTGTTTGTAGTTTCCATATCCACAGCCTCCAGGAAATGAACCAACAAAGACCTTGAGAAGTCTTGTGAACTTAAGAAAAGATTCCCTTAAACTGGTGAAGTGAGTAACCCATCTTGTTCTTATTTTTGGTTAATAAGAGAAAATTGAAGAACTGATCAAAAGGCTTAACAATAATAATAATAATAATAATAATAATAATAATAATAATAATAATAATAACAACAACAACAATAATAATGATAATAATAATAATAATAATAAATTATTATTATTAATATTATATAGCAGTAAAAAACATCCATATGCTATTTACAAATAAAATAGTATGACGGGGTGTATATGCATAGCCCGCTGATTATTAAGTGAAAACAAAATAGTTATAATAATAATAGTAAATTACATTAAAATCTCAATGCTCTAACAATGTACATGCAGATGTACAACAATTTAAGGACCCCACAAATATCAATCAGCCATTGTTATCATTATGATGAGGGCTGTTATTATAATAAACCCATGTGGAGCATCATTTTGAACCTCTGCTATGGCATTTTTGCCCGTAGAAAAAAAAGGCTAACTTGATTTTGCTACATCGTTAATGTTTGATGTGGGTAAACCTTCTCCAAAGAAAACATGAGTTCACTAGTTTTTCTTGGCTGTTAAATCCATATCTCTAAGGTGTCAGGTTTAGGTCTTCCAAATGGATATTCCATCAAAACAAACTGTCGAGATGCCCTGGGATTGCCACTCTTCAAATTTTCTGCTTAAGAAAAGGTAATTAATATGAGAAGTGGTGGAGAGGAAATGGGTAACTGATCGCATTCTGAATCACATCTCTCCCTTTATAGAAGCCCAGATCAAGAGAGCTATTCGATAGAGTTTGTTTTTGATGCGGATGTGAAATGTGCTGTAACGGTCCATTATAAAGCAACAGAGGACTTGTCAACTGGCCTGGCAATGTAAGTTTGTTCTTCTTCAACTATGTAACTTACTGTAGGCGAATTGCAGACCTTACATGTATGTATAAACCTCAACGATAACAAGGAAAATGTTAGCTCAGTGAACAGAACTTGGATGCCAAATTGTGTATTCAATGTAGCAGTTGGATTGTATTTGGTTCTAGATTGCTCCAAAAAACAGCATTTTAATCTTTTTTTTTTAACAATAGAAAACTTTGCTGTTTTTTTGGCACAATGTCATGTTGCAAAATATCAATTCTAGCCTACAAGCCAATGCATTGAATCGTATCGACATGTATACAAAATGTTTATGGCAGGTCTCCAGGGAACAATGACTCACCCCACCACATGTAAAGGCCTGGCTATAAAACTCTGTGTTTGCCATTAGGGTACAAGGGCTCATTCTTGTCCTTCATTTTCCAGCTACACATCTCATGAGCCTTTCACATCCTCGACCAAGTCATATTTTCCAAAAGGTTCAGGACAAGTTTATAAGAGTTCTCCCAAGCACAAGATTAGACCCAGTTTATTTGATGAAGAAGAGGTAAGATTTTCCAGAAGTTCTTCTAAAGCCTTTTATTATCACAAGCGCATACATGTATGCATGTAGTACTGATGCACTGTTCATTAGAACTGCATTTGTTAGTGTTCTTACCAGGCTGAGGCCTTGTGGGATTCTCATAGAACACAGTGTACATTTGTAATGGTGCATTAAAAGCCAAGCCAGTCACAGACTATGACTAACTTTGGCCCTCTTTGGTTCCTGCAGGGCCCCTATTTTTCGGCAAAAGGGGCCCTGCGACTCTCCAAGGCAGAATCCTGGCAAGAACACTGCACTGTTTTTTGTTCTTGGCATTAAGGTCATACATGAAAAATTAATTCAGTTGTTTCTCTTCTCTGTTTTTAGTTGAATTATTGCCCGTTAAACAACTCCTACATTCCTGTGGTGATCCAGATTGATGTTGACGAAGAAGGTGAAATATACTATTTTAAGTATATTTGTTGTGGTTTACATGTATTTTTTTGTTTTCTGTTTTGAAATTTTTCAAACCAGTTTGATTTTTATTTTCCTTTGTGCATTATTCATTACCATTATCTGAGACGAAAGGAAATAAAAATCAAACTGGCTTGAAATTTTATAAAACCAAAAAAAATTTAAATGACAACATACATGTATGAATGTAAAATTGTTGTTTGTTATTTTAAGGTGATTATTTCAATAATTTAGTTCAAATTTTACAACAACTGGAAGTAGTTCGTTCTGTTGATAAACAAAATTAGAGGAAACACAATAATAATATTATTATTTACATGTACATGTACCAAAACCTGTTGCAAAATTTTGAGAAAATGGTATTTTTAAAGTTGGTGATTTTGGGGGTTGCAAATGATCTGACTTTGGAAGTCTGATAGAACATGGTTCATTGGGATTTAGATTGTATAAGGTAATTCCAGAAAGTTGTCCTCACAGAATTAATTTATTATAAGTTTTTTCACTGATAAAAATAATTTTAATTGGTGTTCTTGAAGGCCCACAGAAAATGTCAAAAATATTTAAACTAAATCCAAAAACATAATCGCTTGTGGATATTTCATGCAGGACTACATGTAGCTACAGCTATAATTTCCCCCTAGCTTTTGAAATGCAAACCTGTGAAGTCTTTCACTAACAATTTTCCAACTGAAAGTGGCAAATTTGAAACAAAATAATCAATATGCATGCAAGAACAATCTAGAAAGTTGTAAAATAATCTTTGATGAGAGTGGTATGCAAATGAGACCTGGGTGTGATTGTTGAGCACCTGACAATTTTACATACATGTACATTTAAGGACTGGGTTTCCTAATACAGAGGTATTTTTCCACAGTTTGTGACTATGCCAGAAAAGCAAATCTTAGCAAGGTCATTGAAATCCAAAAAGAAAATTGGGGGTAACCATGCATTACATCAGACATAATTAAGCAACAATAATAATTATTCTAAAAGGCTTTACCATGCACACATAACAATGTACTAAAAGGCTTTACCATACGTACATAGCAATGTATGATATTTTTTTCAAAAACTGAAGTTTAGTTATCGGTGAAAAATGCATGGTTAGATGTACATGTTACCCCCAATTTCCTTTCCAAATTCCAATAGCTCTTGCTAAGATTTGCTATTCTTGTATAATCATGAACGACAAAAAATACTTAAATTGTGTCAGTTGGCACCATCTGGAGTTTTCCAAGATGCGCAGAACATATGTACAGTAGCAAAAGGAGACACCCTTCTTAAACGGCATTAAATATTTCTGTGCCATGCTTAACCTAGACTTAACAACACAGCCCACCTTAAAAAGCTGACCAAATATCAAGGGTGTATTTTCTTGAGAACCAATTAACATAACAGCTGTAATGTAAAATGTGAATGCAAGTGGGAAAACGTGCACTTAAGATTTTCTATTAAACAGTTGAAAATTTTTAGAGTACATGTAGCTTATACCTCTTTGATGTCACTGGAATATGTGTATGTTTCTACAATATGCCATTATATTCATTCTCTCTCTTGGTGCAGAATGAACATTTCAACAAACAACAAGAGCTCAGAGAAAAATCTCTACTCATTTAGAGGATCAAGGAGTAAATGGTAGATAAAACCTGCAGTTGAATTCCCTCTTATACTAACTAGTGAGTCATCTTTGTTTTCTCACCATAGAATATCTGGGACACTCTAACATCACTCTGGTGACGTTCGAAAAAATGTCTGATGGATCATACGTAATCAAACCAATTAAGCAGAAACAAATGGTATGACAGATTTGACTTAAAAATTTAGCAAATTAATATTAACAAATCTGGTGTACTTTACCACAATGACTATAGGTACATGTAGACTGTTAACCCCCATTTAAACGGTTTCAACATTTGCTTCATAGCGTTCATTGTACCAAATGTCGGGGGCATTTGAACAGATCGTTCAACATTGTTGAAAGCGTAAAAAAATGCTGAAAGCTTGCTGAAAGTGTGTTGAATCAAATTTAAAGTGTTACTATGACAAAATTCGTGTCTTTCTAATCTGAGCCATTTTAAGGTTACTTATAGGGAAGGAAGGTCGAATTTTTCTTAAATAAATTTTTTTAGATAATTGTTGAAACAAGAAAGGGATGCAAAGTTTCGTGAAAACAGCCGTTAGAAATCTTAATAAGAACGCAAGCTATCTGAAAAACAAAGTTTTGTAGGAAAAGCGGTGAGCGAGTGAAGGTGTCATAATCTAATTTATTCAGGACTGTGTTGAGATATTACGCGGCAAAATTTACCCACGATCTCAAATTACCGGCAAATTTGCATATTTTTGTTTACATCGTGATCATTTGATCGTATACAAATGCTTATTTGCGCCATACAAATATTAATTATTATTATTATTATTATCGCATGTCACGACGTTGTATGTAAAATTTTACTGTGAAACAGCGTTCCATTTTGGATTCAAGCATTGCGTAAAAGGTTGTTATGAAGAAAGCGAAACTAGAAAAGTCGCCTTGGGTGACAGTTAAGTAAAAACCGGGCCCAAAGAAGGTCGAAAAATCATTTGAGGAAGCCAAAAAACTCTGCGTCTATCTGCTGTTTTCTTCTTTGTTTAAGTTTCGCCGGTGGCTCTCTCTCTCTCGCCAGACTTAAGGACGGTGCCCACTATTGTTACTGCGCATACGTTCTGCGCATCTCGAGATACTCGGGTTTGCTATGGGTGGTGCCTACTAATACAAGAATATTTTTGCGCGGTTTAAAACTATACGGAGAAAGCAAAACTTAGCAAATGCTTTTGGTATCTCGTAAGAAAATTGGGGGTAACCATGCATTTTTCAGAGATAATTAATCTTCAATTTAGGAAAAAATCCCTTACATTGCTTTATATTTTGGCGCTTTTTAGAGATATTATTGCTTAGTTATCTCTGAAAAATGCATGGTTACCCCCAAGTTTCTTTTTGGATTCCAATAGCCCTTGCTAAGATCTGCTTTTCCCGCATAGTCTTAAACCGGAAAAAAATACTTCGGTATTAGTAGGCACCGTCCTTAACTTTCCCAATAAAGAAATCGCTTTACAATATTACAGTAACATGAAATGCTTACAGAACTCTCCAGGGAATGCTTCTTTGTGTTTGATTGGCCAGCGGCGTGAGCGCGTTGACAAGTATTTTAATGAGGTGCGAAAACTCGGAAAATGTTTCAAGGCCGAAAACACGGCTTTTGTTTTTGCGCGAATTCCCCGTCTTCAAATGAATTAATAGGGTATGTAGATTTGCCAGATTTCAACAAAATTTGGCCAAAATGGTCATCAGATATTAATGCATCAAAGTGTGTCAGGCTTTTACGAAATTCATAATATTTTTCCCGTGACGTGTTAACATCTGACAGGACTACAAAAATTTTCTATTGTCCATCTTAAGGATTGGTTTTCTCTCAAACGAATAGGTATAAAGAAAAAGCCTGACACACTTTGTTAGCCTATTATCTCCTGATTGATATTGTGCAGCCTGTTTGGTTGTGCGCCTTTACGTGAGAGTGGGTAATTCAGTTAAGTACACGTCGCTAGTATTGAGTTTGCAGGCCTCTGAGCGCTTATGTATCCAACAAAATAAAAAAACATTGATATTTTCGCAAACTTCAATATATCAGATATATAGTTTTCCGTGGTTTTATCGAAAGCAGCGCACGTACGCTAGATTTTCCTGAAGGCAATCGCGAAACATGGAAGTAACCTTAAAACATAAACAAGTAGTCTGTATGTGAAGAAGAATGCTGTTTACTATTTTCAAATATCTCTTTTTGTTCCAGAGATATTCAAGTTTTTAAAATATGCAAATTAGCCAAGTGATGACGTCACAAACTCAACAGAATTTTGGTCAAATATTATGATAAAAGATATCTCAGCCAATTTGTATCAGAAATGCTTGATTCTTTGTAGTGACATTGTTCTAGGTGCGCTCCATAATATGAGCTTCTCAGTTTTGTTACCATGGCAACATACTGGGTTCCAGTTCTCCCTGATACTTAAGGCCTTGCTGGCCATCTTTGGCATTCTGTTTTTATATTTGCCAATGGTGCCTTATCTGCATGATCCAGCAAGCGTATAAATATGTTAGGTCGAGTTCGTGGCCTTGTTAAATGTTTTTCAAGCTGGAAATCACTAAAATATTGAAATCAGGTTGGAGGGGACTGGAAAAGAGTGAGTTGCCATGGGAACCGAATTTTTATAGCTGTAGGTGTATTGCCTTTAGAACTATTAGCCTGCCAGGTTTCAATGGTCTCTGTTGTAAATTGACTGAGATAGCTCTATTTATAGTATTTGACCAAAATTTGGTTGAGTTTGTGACGTCATCAGTCATCTCATTTACATATTTTACACATTTTTCAAACGTGAATATCTCTGGAACCAATGCAGATATTAAGAAACGGTAAACGGCGTTTTTAATCTTTCCTAGAATTCTATGTGATAAACCTTAAAATTCAAGAGGTAAAAATTTGATCATAGTAGCACTTTAAATTATTGGTTAAACCTTTGTTCAACATTTCCTTTGTTCTTGAAAATGTTGAATGGCTTTGAAACAGATTGAACACTCTTTTCATTCAACATTTGTCCAACATCCTTTCAACTTTTTTTTTAACAAATATTGGGCAAATGTTGAAACTGTTTAAGCAGGCCTTTACATGTACCTGTTATCTGTTATGTTACAGCAGTCAACATGTTTATGCTATTTTTCAGTTACCAGGTGTTGATATCTAAAATTTGAGTTCGGAATTAAAAACTAAAATAAATTTGACATTTATCATTATCATGATTATATTCTTTTTTTCTCTGAAATAAAGGTTGATGGTCTGTGCTATCTTCTTCAAGAAATTTATGGAATTGAAAATAAACTCAATCAGAAGAATGAAAAGGTTTGTGCTGTATTCATGAAATCTCCCTTTCCCTCTCTTTCATTGTGATTTTGGCTGCGAACTTCCTGGGATTGTAGTAAGTCTGTGGTAGTGCTGTCTTGGGCAGTACATGCACATGTAGTAGTCCATGTATATGCATGTATAGTAGTGTTGAATCAGCTTCAGTAGTTGTCTCTGTGCAGCATCATATTAAAGGTACATCTAATTCTTTATTTGACATTGAGCAGGAGGAAGAAAATGAATTTGAAGAGACTGGTTTGGAATGTGTTATCTGCATGAGTGACATGAGAGACACCCTCATTTTACCGTGCAGACATCTATGTCTTTGTAGGGATTGTGGTGAGTAAAAAAGCTGCTTACACATAATTAGGTTAAATGACATTTACAGTAACTAAGCCACCTAAAAATAAGTGTGCAGTTGACTAGCATTGATGCCAACCAGTGCTTATAAGCACCAGTCAGGCTCAGTATCTGACCTCTGAGTCCTAAAAGACGTGGTTTGGACTGCTCTTATCGCGGTAGTATTGCAGTGGTGTTTTGCCAGTTTTAATTAATTTATTTATTTATCTGTTTATTTATTCATTTATTCACTTATTTATTTATAATTTTGCATATTATTAAAGGCCTTTATTGACCAAGTCAGTGTGTCAAGTGCCCTACATGTAGGTCTGCTTAACGACAGTCAAAAATACATGTACATGTACTTCACTTTAAAAACGTTGAAACTTTTTTTAATAAATGGTAAAATAATTTATTGAACTCACAGAATGACAAAAAAATTGCCATCTTTGAGCTCTCAAAGTAGACATATTATCTTTAACAGATGATAACCTACATGTATTGAGTTGAAAAAATATTCGCAACTTTTTTTCCAATGTTTAGGCATTTGTTAGATACCATTATTGTGGTATCAGCTGATACAGAGTGATAGTATTGATCCGCTTAAGTGTAAGTGCTGGAAATTGATGGAAACCAGTACCAGCCACCTCTAGGAGGGTTGTCAGGATTTATCGCTATTACAGCTATTAAAATAAAATGAAGATTTAAAAAATATGGATATCGTTATGATCAAGTGGGCAAAGCATAGATTCATTGGTTCAGCAAAATAATCGGTTGTCAGGCAAGGCCCTTTCAAACCTCCTGGAGTTATCACACCCACAGACCACAGTGTATAATGTGCAACTTACTCAAGATTTGTTGTAGAAGTGTTAAGTATTAGAGAGTAAGTTAGAAATTAAGGAAGTTAATTAAAGCAGTTTGTACTAGCACCTATCCTCACCCCCCCCCCCCCCCCCCAGTGATTCATGAGACTAAGAGTTTGCACTGTACTGTGTATTTATTATTTACATGTATTAATTTTCAAGTGAATTGCACATTTACTGCCAAAGAAATCAAGGTGTGGTGGTGTCGCATCTGGTTAATCCTGATTTGATATTTCCACCTTGTGATTTTTTTGACAATGTCTCAGTGGTGAATGCAAATTAAAGTAATTAACAGGATACATTTCAAATTAAGGCTATGGGTATTTGTTTCATAATATTTTAATAACACTGCTGCTGCTGCTGATGATGATGATGATGATGATGATGATAATACTTCTCCACACTGAAGACCAAGTTTTCTTATAAACAATCTGATTGATGGTTGTTCTTAATGGCAGGCATTGGTAGTTTTTTTGCACCATGGAAAAGCAGGGTCAGGGGGTTTATAGAGACAGGCCTTGTTCGAAGACTGTACATCCTGTAAGAAGCATAGCTCTGTATTATTTTATTTTTTGACATAGGTGTAAAGGCTTTTGATATCCCAGACTCTCTGCCCAAACATACCTGATTTGGAGCAATTTAGGTTTTTGTTCGCAAAAGCTCTGATTCTTTGTTTTTTCCTCCAGCTGAATCCCTTAGATATCAAGCAAGTAATTGTCCCATCTGTAGATCACGTAAGTTATAAACAGATAGTATATCTTCAACAATCTGCAAAATAAGCTTCATTCTTAAAGAACGAGACATAAACACATTCTATGTGTTGTTTATCGCCCGTGAGTTATGAGGTATATGTGGCTACTGGGCTATAGGGCTATGGCTAAGTGGCTACGTAGCCATTGTTTTCGAGGTATATTATTGATGTGGCCCGCAGCCAAGTATCCACGTAGCCACTGTTTTAGAGGTATAGCTTTGAAGTAAAGTGGCTGCGTATTCTTGAAATGCTCACAAAAAATTTGTGCGCTACTATGGTAACTGAAATTTGTCTGACCCTATAAATATACCTCTTCCTTTCCTAGCATTCCATGCGTTGCTTCAAATACGAGCTTACATCAAGAAACAGGACGGCACTAGCTCTCAGGTATTACTGATTTACCAAGTTAACAACCACAAGCTTAGTGATGTTGTCCTGTCAGCAGTCTTTTTTCATCAGAGCGGTCAGCAGTCTACTTGCATCAGGAGGTAGTCGACCGTTTTGACTACCCCCTGATTCAACTATCTGTCACTGAGATTCAAGTGTACATGATATGCAGTATTTCTTGTTATCAGATTCAACAAAAGTACCGTAAATGCTTGGATTAGAGCCCCCCTTCAAATAAACACCCCCCCCCCCCTTCAAATTAGTGCCCCCTTGAGGCAGCACCCCCCCCCCACCCCTCCCCAAGCACACACAGATTTGTGTTTCTCCTTACAGATTCGTTTCAGTTTTCTTACTTTTTGTTACAGTTCATGTTTACTTGAAATAAAGACAATATTAGTCTGAGGCCAAAAATTGAAAAACAAAATAAGCGCCCCCTTCAAGTAAGCGCCCTCCTTCGAATTAGCGCCCCCCTCTCGACCCAGAAAATTAAATAAGCGCCCCGGGCGCTAATTCAAGCATTTACGGTACTTTGTAAACGGCTGGTACTGAGACTCTAGTATTACACTTTAATGTAGTAGAATACCCTTCTCGTTGTAGGTTAACGCCCAGGGGGAAAACACGTGGCCTGGCTATGAAGAGATTCCACTTGTAGAAGCTTTAAATGGAACAATTAAACCAGATAACATACCTGAAGGTATTGAAATCAGTCCCATTATTTTCTAAGTCTTTTATATAAACAGCTGTTATTGAGTCTGTTCGCTATCTGCTCACTCGGCACCGGTACCCATTTATACACATGGGAGGAGAGGGACAATGTGGAACAAATTTTCTTGTCGACGGTTGAGACCAAGTTCAGACCACTGATAGTGCCCATTCAGAAGTTCATAAAGGGACTGAGTCCTAGTTTACACATTGTTCAAATTGCGTCATACGAAGAAATGAACCCCATCGCCAGAAAGGTCGCATAAAAATTAGTCAGTTTACTAAGTTTGGTTTTGTTTCATTGCAAGTCACCAGGCTGTGGTCTGTCAGAGGTCGCTCAAATTCCATACAGATGTCTTTAATTCTGAGATGGCGTCCCCCAAATCCATACAAAGTTTCTTAGTTTTCCGGTGTTTAAAAGCCTTCTACAGAACCTCGAACTTGATAAACTGACCAATTTTATTGTGATCTTTCTTGTGATGGTCTCCTATTTCTGATTAAATGGAAAATTTAAAAACTCGTCCCCAGTCTCCATTTGAACTTCGGAACGAGCAATTCAGATGGAAATTCTGATGCACTACCGCTACACTACTGCACTTCCAGGGCCCGGTTGTTCGAAAGCCTATTAACCCTGATCCCCGATTTAAACGTAACCGAGGCTTTCAACTCGCTTGTTAAAAATGCTTTTCAAACACTAATTTTAAGCTTGTGGTAAAGATAGCCTAAGTCAAATTTAAAGGAATAAAATCTTTTGGGAGAATCTTTTACTGATTAGCAAATAAATTCGAATCAAAGTTCACGTTAACCCAGGATTAGCTTAATCGAACAACTGGGCCCAGATCTAGAAATGTACGAAAATGTACATCTGTATGAAGGCGATGCTATATACTGTATGACAATTGTGGACGCAATGGATCTTAAGAATGAATGAGTTGATTTAAGTGTTGGGGTATTTACAGTGTAGCTATCAGTATTTTGCGGAACACCGCATCGGCTTTTTCTGTCGATTTGCAACCACGAGTTTTGGCGCAGCAATATTTCGCGAAAGGTTGATCCCGGGTAACATGGACACGCAGGCCAATTTCAGTCCAACTTTCCTGCGGCCCGCACATTGCAAGGGTTCTTTTAAATTCGTCGGCCTACCCATGTTATAGCCTACCAACTTTTTGCCCAACATTGTTTCGCCAACAATCGTTGCGAATCGTCTTGTTCTAATGTTCTCACCCCTCAATGAGGCGGTATCTGGTTCGAGGTTAGTTGAGTGCAACACACTCGACGTAGTGTTGGGCTAAAAATCATTGTGACGAATCTTCGCTGTTTATATTGCAATGGTTGTTCTCTTCGGTACTTTTGTCATGATTCACGTTACTTCGAACTAACCGCGTTCGTCTCTTTAATCTATTGCAGAAGCCGTCGCACGCATGCGCCGAAGATCGGCGTCAAGCATTCGTTCCTCGGGTAGAAGAAGAATCGACAGTGCGCGAAGTCAGCGGTTCGTTGAACGTTCCCTTTCCGCATGCTCAGGAATGTCACGGCCTGCGACGGCTCCTCCGAGTAGAAGCAGGGTTGAGCGTGCGCAGTCTAGTCCAGTAGGACGCACGGAGGCCCGGAGAATGGAACGAGGAGAGGAACAGAGGGTTGGAATCCAACAGGCCAACGTGGAGGAAATAGCTTGTAGACCAAGGAGAGGTTCAGAAATTGAGGAGTTACAAAGTGGCGACGACATTGAAGAATTGACTTCGGTGCACGTTGATGGACAAGGTAACGATAGATGGGGGGTGGGGGTGGGGAGGGGGTTGGTCCGCGACTTCCTATGTTGCTACAGTACAAAGTGGTTAATAGGGAGCTTTAGCAACGACGACGGCAACGAGGACATCAAAACGCAATAGGTTTAATAACCAAAACAACAACTCTGCACGTGCATTACACGTTTTGGAACATTTCTATGCCGTCACTGCACGTCTAGGGCGTGAAATTTCCTGGTGGCAGGTTTTATTGAGGACTTAAACACGGCGACTAATTTTTCTTTCTCTTTCTAAACTTGGGTGCGGTCTCCAAGAATTCAACGTCAGGAAATTTCACCTACCGGTACATTTGGCATTTAAAGCAAGTTGGAAGAAACAGGACGACGTTTGAAAAAAAACCCGCTTATTCATTTTAATAGTGACGCCGTTTTCGCTGCCTTCGCCGTCGTCGTTGCTTAAGATCCCTAATGGGTAATTTGTCAGGTAATAAGACAACTTAAAGAAGGTGTGCTATTCCACATGTCGCGAGCGTGAGACAAGGTAAACTCCGAGTTTCGGACAGTAGTCGAAGCCATGACCTTCTGCATAACAGTCGGATAGCCTAACCACTGAGCTACTGGGAAAATGTGCCGAACTGGGCCAGTTATTAGGTTCATATGTGAGATGCGCCCTGCACACTGATTGGGTACATGTACGTATTTCTCTGATTTCCACCCACAGGATATTAAGCACCACCGAAAAGTAATGCTCTGTAGCTTTCATCCGAACGATCACACACACAAAGACATCTTAAAACCACAGTGCATTAGATGCCTCATTTGCGATTGGCAAATGTGAAAACCTTACCGCAGCCCATTTCCGGTTTTTATTGCCTTGACATTTGAATAAGTAAAATCCATTTACTAGTGTAATCGTCGTTAGACTTGCCCGCTAGTGGAGCTCAAGACTGGTATTACACGTCAAAAGAGACTGAGTGATGTTTGTCCAGGCGTTTGTATGAAAAGTAAGGCAACAAATGCCTTCACAAACCGACTTTTAAGTTGTGAATGGGTACATGAAATGGTGAGCCGCGCAGTACTAGTTGTACAACTGAGAAAGCGGACAGTTAAGTCTCCAGTGTAAATTTAAGTGCTGGAGGGAAATCACTTAAAGTGCCTATGAAGCGAAAATTGCTTTTGTGTAGTTATAAAATTTGCACTTTAACATGTACAATTCCGAAGTTTTAGAGTACTGAGGTAAAACTTGTAGATTTTACAAACGCTCAAAGTTGGGCTGTTTTGCTTTCAAAAATGGTCAGAGGGCTGGGTCGAGTTTTATGCTGAATTCCAAGTTGTGACGTCACGTTGGTGCCAAAATTTTGTTTACTTTCATTCCGTTCTTGCCGCCGAAAAGGATCGTAGAAATAGAAAAGCATGTCTAGCAATTCTGTGAATGATCGATTCTGGCAACTCTCTTTGTTACGGACGCCAGCAACGCAACATCGCCCTCGTTGTCGCTTATCTTCTCTTCCGCCATGATGAATTGCAATTCTTGGCACCAACGTGACGTCAGCGGTTATTGTCACCTGGCATTCTGGCCGCCAATTCGAATACCATTTTTGAAGGCAAAATAGCCCAACTTTGAGCGCTCAGAAAATCGGCAATCCCGTGTTTGAAAGGGTAAATTTTATAACTACCTAAAGACAATTTTCGCTTATAGGCACTTTAAATTCCTACTGAGCATTGCCCTAGTTAAGGATATGTTGTCCACTCGATTTGTTCTCGGTGGGTTTCGAACCCACGGCCTGTGGATTTTGATCACCGATGCTCTACTGACTTGGCTACAAGGCCAGACGGAAGCAGGTCCTTCTACTGTAAAGCCCCGTCTACACGAGCAATTTTTATGTGGCAACTGTATGTGGCCATTTTTATTTGCCCGTGTAGATGGTTCGACAAATATTTGTTGTTAATTTGCGTCAGTAATAATTTCACACAGCGGAGATGCCCATGGAAAGACAAAAAGCAAGATGGCGCCATGCTGGATGCGCAAATGTTAGGGACTGTAGGGACTGGGTTCTACAGATGACGTTGAAAAAATTGTCACATTTTATGTGGCATCTCGTCTACACGGACAATTTTTTTATGTGGCAAGTTTTATTTGCCACATAAAAACTAACACGCCAGCTTTTCAGCAAATGCAGTTGTCACATAAAAATTGGTCGTTTCTCATCATCTACACGGGCAAATAAAAATTGCCATATGAAAATTGCCATACAAAAATTGCTCGTGTAGACGGGGCTTAATTTACACTGCAGAGTACATATAAGTCGACGTGGCTGCCAGTAAACCTACTACATGACACATGCACAAAGTTAACAAGCGTTTGGTTATGTTTCACAGTTCCAGGTCCAGTCTTCTCAACTGAACAAGGCCAAGACGAAGATTCCCAGGATCTTCAGGTACAGGTGGATGTATCTTTACCCGGTACACCGCTGAGCAGTGATATCAGCGGGCGCAGTAGTCTCAGCGCCGGAAGTGTCACAGCAACGACGCCAACTTACATCCGGTTAGAAGTAGGAACAGGCGAGGCTACAGTTACCACAATACCTACATAACTCCGCAGACATATTTAATTCTAGTGACGTGGGGCTCGTTCCCTAAGGTAGACTGCAAAACAGTTTCTAGAGATAAGGTCATTTAGTTATCTGCGAATTTAGCTTCGTTGTCACGTGCGGTATAGCTCACAAGGGTCATATGCGGAAACGGGCAATGTCATTTCCGAATTCGATTCCTTGAAACTTGCATCAGGAAATCTTTAATCATGTCTTGATATGTACATTTTAACAGGGTTACTCTACAGAAACCATTGATGTAGGCAGGTTTCAAATTACTGAATAATGTATCAAGGCATCGATAGCTTAAGGTGCAGTAGCATCTGTTACCGATTTAAGTCAGAAATTCTTCAGCCTTGTTCCCATTCCTCCTTCACGCGCAATCGAATGTGACGCCGCCATTTAATGATGTGATCGGGATTAATGATGGGGAAGAGGCACTGTTTTGCTCTGCCCCAAGCCTCCGAATAAAGCACGGTTCGTTAGGTAAGCGCGATGAGGTATGGAAACTAGGCTGCAAGCTATTTCTATCAGCTCCTATGGATTGGGAGACTATCATTTCTTGAATTACATGTATATATTTTCTTACGTATCAAAGTGTTTACGGACAGACTTCCTTCTGTCACCTTTGGTCGACAGATAAACATGATATCCAATTTAGTGTTGTGGTATTTTGTACTCTGTTAGAGCGTTTTTCTATTACACAATTCGAGCTCAGCGTGAATTTAGAAAACTTGGGAAGTTTCGTAGAGATATGACTTTAAAACTCGAGGATATATAAAAACAAAAATGCCAATTTTACAACCAGTAAAATGTGTAGTGCGTGGGCAGTGGTAGCCCGCAGGCCATATAAAATGTTTTCGAGTTTGAAGAATTCTACGAAACTTTAACGTTTTTTAAAAAATATATTCTTGGCGAATTTATTCGCTGACTGCGAATTCTGCTATGGAGCGTTGATGGCAGAACCAAAACTGACCAACGTAAATCGGAACAAGTGCAAACTCAACGAACCAATCGGAACTCGACACTGTCCTTAGGACAGGAAAACGCGTGCGAGTTGCGATTGGTTTCACCTTGACCTCTAATTGTTTGGCACAGGTCTTCCCTGATCCAGCCAGAGAGCTTAGCGAAGCTAACGACATTTCTTTTGGCATAATTGGAAGTTTTAGCTAAGGTAGTTTAAGTTCTATTTGTATTTGTTGGACCAAATCGGCTGAAATGTAATCATTGGCCTAGCTTCCCGTAATGTTTTATTTTCAAAGTAATTTGCTCCTGCTGATCGGAGTTAAAATTTGTATCATAGATAAATTTTTTATATGTTGTTTATGCCACGCCTTTTAAAATAGCAATGTATTTTGGCCGTCCTAATAAAATGATTTGCGTCCCATAGTCAGATCGACCCAGATTTTTTGTTAAGTAAAAACCACGAACAAAAGACATCTTCGTTCGTGGCTTGCCCTATTTTTTTCCAAGTCTTTCCAAATTGTTTGTCCTTTTTATTTAGGTGTCTGGCGTGTTAATCATGGTGACGTGTTCTATTCAAACGCGTTGTAACGTAGTCGCTGTTCTTTGCTGAGCTTCAGTGATTGGGAAGAGATAGTGAAGCGAAGGGCACTTGGAATCATTTATTCATTGATTTATTTTTCCTTTTCTTTCAAAGCAACTGCTTTCGCGAGAGAATGGGGGATGGGAATCAAAACATTTTATTTCGATGGCCTTTGCTATGCGAGCGAATTAATTTTATTTTAAACTGAATGTTGTACAGCAGCACCTAGAATTTCCGAATGGCAGCAAGTACACCGACTTAAGTAAGGTTAAAATTAAAAAGCAAATCACTAAAGCGTGGACGTTAGAATTATTTCTGGGATTGTGTCTGCAAGGGTAAACCAATCAGATGAGAGATAAAAGTACCGCGAATCCGAGGCTACACGAGGAATTCGTTTAGCCTGCGTAGCAGGCGCTTTCACCTCGTGTGTCTCCCTCCCTCGTGATCAACGCTTTTGTTCGCGCCCTATATGTTTCACGCGCCTGCCACGCAGGCTAGAATTCTTTTGTCTACACAGACGACAGAGCGTGGAGGATAACCTGCCAGGCTTAACGCTCATTGTTATATACACATTTGCTATTTTCCCAATCCCAGCTCAGCCTGTGACCCTCAGAGTCGTATGCCTCTGATGTAGTTAATTTTCAAATTCTGTGGCAAATCAAGGTAATATCCAGGCTTCTCCAATGCAATGTCGTACCCGGCGATTCAATGTCGTACCTGGTGATGCAATGTCGTACCCGGTGATGCCATATCGTAAAACGTCCGGATGCCGGCGAACAGCATTGTCAGCGGTTTTTTTTACGAGAAAAGGCGGGAAGTCGACATCACGTGACATGACTTGCTCTTCGCGTCGTCTGTTCCTCCGTAGCTGGCTTTGTCAGAGCTTTTGAAAAATGTCGGAGCCGGCAAACTTCTGAGAAAAATGTTCTCTCCAGAACGATGGAAATTTTGCGAAATGCCAGGAATGCATTACAAGAACTAGAAAACTCGGTGACTGGATCCACCAGCGGCGAACATGAACAATATTTTATAAATAGTGACAGGCCTGCGCGACTCTCACGTGCGTGTTTTAGCCGTTTTTAGGGTTTTCAGTGAGTTTTGCTCTCACTAGTATATCCTTGAGAGACCTACCTCTTTTGTATGAAATTAGAGGAGGTTCCTTGTAAATTTCTCTGAGCAATGGTTGTCGTTCTATTAAATGCCAGTTTTCCATTAGTATTTGTTTCAAGCTAGTAACTGATGGGTGGTATTGTGTGACAAAAGGCAAGATTCTCTTGTTTGTGCGAGGTTTTTGTTGAAGGGCCTGTTTTCTATTCTCAAAAATCACTTCTGAGAGAGTTCTCTGCACTATATTTTTTGGATAGCCCCTCTCGATAACTCGTGATTCGAAATGTTTGATTTTTTCTTCAAATGTTGCTTTTGTTGAGCTTGTCCGGAGAAGTCTGAGGGCCTCTCCTCCTTCGATGAAACCTCTTTTTTTCTCCTGGTGGGTGACACAAGGAGAAATGTGTGTACTGGAATGTCTCTGTAGCTTTGTAGTGAGTGCGTTCATCGAGCACTGATTCGGTAATGAATCTGTTGCCTTCAAGCAAATTCCTAAGAACTTTCTAAAGTTCCCCCTACCCTCAACAGCAGAGCACAAACCCAGTCAATCTTGTATCTTGCAAAGTCGATGTTGTTGCTACATGTATACTCTGTACTGTCTAACTTATTTATAACATCACTCAACACTGCTCTGATTTTTATGCTAACCAGCTGAAAGGGTGACTGATGTTGACCTTCCATATTTTGGTGATCAATCAAAATTTGCTTGTTCTACCGACTTCTCGCCAAAATTAAAAAAAAAAAAAAAAGGCGGCCTACGAAAATATCACGTGATCTTTCTAAGCAAAATAAACCGGCTGATCATGTTTGCCGGCATCTACGATGGGGCATCACTACTGGATACGACATTGAATCGCCGGGTACGACATTGCATCACCGCGTACGACATAAGGGTACGATATAGCATCACTGGGTACGACATATCATCATCGGGTACGACATAAGGGTACGATATAGCATCACTGGGTACGACGTATCATCATCGTGTACGATATAAAAGCATGTCGAAGGATTAATTGTGTTACTGGGTACGATATAATACCACCGCTGTTTCGATATAACATCCTACCGGGTACGACATAGTACTGCACTGGTAGATTCATAGCATCACCGAATACAAAGCAATACGGTACGATCCAATCACATTTTTGTCCAATATTCCCCTCCATATCAAATACTCAATATTCACAAAAGTTAGTGTAGCGAAAGTATTGCCCTTTCGGTGCGTACACATTGCGCCGTGCTGCGAGGATTTCGTGAAGAATAAGGGAGCCACAGTAAAGTTGCGAGAGTCAAGTTCGTAAGGGAGGAGGATTCCTAGTAAGGTATGCAGACTTGCGCGCGTGATTCCAAGCTTTCTAAGCTTCTGGCTTCAATAGTCTCTTCGCTTTTTGTGGTTCGCCCCAAGCTTTGTTCCTATTGAAACTCACAGAAGGAAGATGGGAGCGTTCTTGTGTCCCCTGCAGTTGAAATTTTATCCCCAAAAAGCAGATGCGAAAGACTAAGATGCATAGTGAAAACGAGTACGTGCGCACAACCCCACCAAAAGTCCCTGTACGCCCATACACCCCAACCGTTGTTTGTCCTAGGAAGACTGGGAACTAGTTTAGCCACTTCGCCCTGCTTGCAAAGCGGCATGGGATTGAATGCTGGCGGTGCGCGTTTTTTCACCTTCGGCGCGAAAACTTGAAAGATTTCATCGAAAAACAGTCCAAAAGAGGTCAGTTTACTTTTTAACACTTCCTAATGTGTTCATTATGCTCTACTTACAATTTATATTTAATTTATATACTGGTAAGGTAAATGTTAATCCTGTTTTCAGGTGTAAATGACTGCACGAAGCGCCATGTGCAAAAATTTGCCTCGTGCATGGCCGCAGCTTGCCGTTGGATCGTGGAAAAGTTGATGGTTTCAACAAAAAGACGACTTGACGTATAACTTTGGTTGCTAATGTGAATTGAGAAAGAGAATCTCCTGACTTAGGAAGCATGTGAAGCTGCGAAAGGATATTCCAGGTAAAGTCTTGTGTTTTCTTATCGGTTTGTCAATCTGGTATAGTCCTAAGAAAAGCGGTTCCTTCTGTGAGTACCGAGTAGAGATGAGGTAAAACAAAAGAAACAAAACAAAACAACTCCAAACAACACCTAAACACAAAAGTTGTGAAACAATACAAAATACAATGCTCTCCGATACCTGCAGGGGGGGGGGGGGGGGGGAAGGGTTGGGGTACTATTGGAGTCCTAGAGCCTTGAAGCCTGTATCTCAAAGCCTTTCTCTTCTTGGTGCCTGACTCTGGCTGAATGGAGCCCAGGGCCCCGGGGGGGTTACTTCCTTATAAGAGGCTAATGGGGATGTGCCGCTGGATGGGGTCGCATTTTCACGACTGGATTGACTAGAATGGGGTCGCATTTTCAATAGAGTTACTAGAATGGGGTCACGCATTTTCGGATTTTTGGGGTGAGAAAATTCTATTTAAGTAGGGATTCAAAATGGTCTCGGTTAAAAAGTTCAGAAAGTTGTTGTTTATTAAATGTAACAATCACCTCGCATTACATTCCGTTCTTGAAAGTAGATGCATAAATAGAAAGTGACTTAGTTGGGATCGCGAAAATTACATTTTCCCAAAAAGTGACTAAGATGGGGTCTATAACTGGCCACAAAATAGACTATAATGGGGCAGGGGCTCTGAGAGGCCAGCGGCACATACCCAGCAGTACCCCCCCCCCCCCCCCCCCGGGCCCAGGGCCCAGTTGCATAAAGCATCTTGAGATAAGTGGGAATTTTCTTCAGTCGCAAACAATTTTCTCCCACTCTGTTTGGTGTTCCCTATCCAATTTTCTTAGCAGTTACAGAAAACCCCTTGCTCCCTCAGACATTATGCACTTGTTATCGGCTTCCCTGAGTGGGAGGGGGGAAGGGGAACACCAGGCCGTAGGTGTGAGAATTGGGGGCGTTGTGCAAAATTTGCAACAAATTCAAGCACTTAAAGTGGTGGAAATATGGGGGCTTAGATTTATGGCAAACCAACTCAGGGAAATTGTGGGGACTTTGCTTCCGCTAAAGAAAGAGGATATTGGTAGCCAGTCGTCTTTTCAGAAAACATGGCAGACAAAAAAGAGAGGGTATGTGAATAGTTGAAATTTTCACAATAATTTTTTTGTCTCAAGCATTAAAGTAACCATTCAAGGAACTCAAATGAAGGTCTAATAATAAAGTGCAATGTGTTATGTTTCCAAGTAGCATTGAACTGAGATGATAACATGTTCTTCATTAATCTTTGCCATTGCATATATAGTTGTCATTTAATCAGGACAGGTTAAGAGCAGCTGCTTGCAGAGAGTTTAGGCCAGATGAAAAGTAGAGACAGAATGTTTTTTTGCTCAAGATTCAGCATAACTGTTCAAGAAGTAATATATCAAACACGAGAAGGTGTGTTTCATCAGATATCCAAACACTGAGAAGTAAGTTGAAAAAACGAGGCACAGCCGAGTTTTTTTAAACGACTTTGAGGTGTTTGGATGTCTGATGAAACACACTTTCGAGTGTTTGATATGGCTTTTCAAACGATCAATAATTCTTGGAGAAATTCAAGGCTAAAGTTGGCAAAATGTTATGGTAATTAGGATCACATGTCCAAACCACGGCCACGTTAGTGATTTTCTTTGTTTTCTCTTGATGAATTATTAATGAGTTTGAGAAGCTTAAATGAAGCACATAGGGATAGGTCTAATATGTCAATGTGAAAGGCATTGCTTTAATAGACTGAGAAGCAGATGAACAGTGATGAAAGAACGTTCTCTATTATCATTTGCTGATACATGTTTAGTTCTAATAATGTAAAGATCTAGAATAGCCTGCAAGGTGTTCAGGACAAGAAAATATAAAAGATTGATTTTTCATCACTTGGAGAATGCCTCCAGCATTTACAGTGCTGTGCAAAAAAATGCAAACAAATTTTGGCTATTGTTCAACCGAAAAATTGTCGATATTTCAAAGTTTCAAGATTTTTTTGGCTGAGATTTTGTACAGATTTTGAAGAACTGCGCAAAATTTTGAGTGCATCCCCGAAAATTTGATAATCTAAGAATGATATTTCGAAGTGATTTTGTTTGAACCAAATGAAATTTCTTATAGATAATCGAAAATTCTCAATCTTAACGGTCTTCTTAGCAAGTTTGATGATTTATGATGACGCTCAATTTGCAAACTCGCTTGCACGTGTTGTGATTGGTTTTACGTCGGTTGGTATTGAAGTTATCACCATACTTGCAGAGTTCCTCCAATCCCCAAGAGAAAAATGTGTGGTTCCAGAAAATATCCTTACCCCCCCCCCCCCCCCACCCACCCCACATGGATGGTCAATGGAAATTCTAAGGGGGAGTGGGGGCTAATAGGCAGAAATTTCCAAGGGGTTGGGGTGTCCATATGAAGAATTTCTCCACAGGGAAAGGAAATTCATGAAAATCTAAAGCAAGGCACTAAGTTGGCAGTGTTCAAGCTAGGCGGTGTTTTTCGTCACTGACGTGGAATATTCCATTCTGATGCAGAATGAAACTATCATGGACTCATACTGACACAAAAAAAAGTTACCTCATATATAAGTACTTTCAAAGCAGCGGGCAATAATAAAAGTAAATTTAAAAAATAGGTGTGCTTACTAGCCTGAAATGAGCGTGCCAAATGACTGGCATTGCACACCATGTGCTTACGAGTAGTTTTTGTGTCAGGCGTTCCACGCAACTCCGTGAGAGACTGGAGCATACATTTCGACGTTCTGGATAGGTTGCTTTGCTGATCAATTCATGCTACATTTGTTGACTTTGTTTCTTTTGTTTTTGTTTCGTTATGAAACAACAAAAAGCGAAGCTCATTTTTTAAGCAAAAGAGAATGGCAGTTGAACCTGAAAAGCATTTGAAGTTGCAATAGTTACTAGTGATAAAGCATGAAATTAAAAAAGTGTTTGAGCATTTTTGTCACCTTTTATTCAGAAATGGTCTGTCATTTTTTGGTCTGTCAATTATAATAAGGCCAATTCATTCATCTGTACCACCTGCATTGCCATGGTCCATGTTGGTGTTATTTGACTGTTTGCTGCAATAAAGGAATCAAAACTGTGAAAAGCATAAAAACTATAATATACTGGTGATAGTTTGGATGATGTCAGTTTTTCAAAGTTTCAATATCATAGTTTGACCCAGACCATTTTTGAAATGACCCAATTTAAAATTCCATGTGGGACATATGACCCACTTTGACTAATTTCTAGATTGAACACTAGAATTTTTAGATTGTGGAAAAATAATCATTATCCAGGACAAAAGCAGGGCAACCGATGAATCATTCTGCAAAAAGTCAATTTGGTAGAAGTGTTGTCTTTTTAATCCCTCTAAAAGCGAAAGTAAGGCATGCGTGGCCGCAACTTCACAATCGCTTGAATAAACCCTCAAATGAGGAAATTAAAAGGTTTCTGAATGAAGCAAGAAAAAGACAATATCATGATTTTGAGGATTTTGAGGTCTTTTTTTTTTTTTGTTTTGTTTTTAATAATTTTATTATACAATACTTTCCTTACATTTACAATACTTACAATACAGTACAATATTAACATGCCAATAGAAGACTATGTTAGAAACTATTTAGTTAGATTAATTACAAAGAATTACAGTACTTTAGGTAATATCTGACAGTTTACATGTACTTTTTTCAAAACAGTTCTACCAAACCTTACACTACTAATAAAGACAAAACTAAGAGAAACAGCACTAACAGATACGCTATTACTTAATAAGAGTAAGAAAAAAAATTACACCAAAAGTGGAACATCAAGATAAAAGAAACTAAAGGGCCAAGAAATATAGGGTTAATTATTATTATTATTATTATTATTATTATTATTATTATTATTATTATTTATTATTTATTATTATTATTTTTTTTTTTGTTAAAGGAGAACCTTCAAATTATTCAAGTATAATCGTTTATTTTATGGGTTGTTTAAAGGAAAGATTAAGGAATTATAATGACTGAAGTATTTGGTACCACTTTTGCTGGAAAGCGTTTTGTGTTCCTGTAACAATAGAAACATGTTTTTCTATTTTTAAATTACATCTAACTTGATTAAGATATTCAATTAACGATGGTTTAACGTTCTTGTATTTGCAGGAGTAAATATAATATCTGCCAAGAAGTAAACAATGATTCAATGAGGAGGCGTTTTTATCTCCTTTAAGACCTAAACAGTGGCATAACCAATTATTTAAAATTTCGCCTACCTTATGAACTTTCTCTACATAATTTAATTATTGCAGAACCAAACACCTAAAGCTCTAACCTTGCTATCCGCCCATTTCAGATTTTTATCAGAGCATAAAATTTGGTTTGACCCTTTCTTGGAGCCAATCCATAGAGCTTCAGTATTTTCACAATTTACTCGTAAACCTGAAACCTTACCGAATTTTTCCAATATATAGAACGAGCGCTGAAGCGAATTTTGGTTACCATCCAAAATCAGCGTGGTGTCATCTGCATATTGACTAAGCTTACATTCAGTGCTGCCTACTGTGATTCCTTTAACCTCATTGTCGTTGCGAATTGTAGTTGCTAACACCTCTGCACACAAGATAAAAATGTAAGGCGAGAGGGGACAGCCCTGCCTTACACCTCGACCCAATTCAAAGAAACCTGTCGACCAACCATTATTTATAACACAGCTTTGAATATCACAATAAAACAGATTTATCCACTTTATAAAGGAAGAACCGAAACCAAAATGATGGAATGTTTTCTTGATAAATGCCCATTCGATAGTATCGAAGGCTTTCTCAAAGTCAACAAAGAGAAGTAACCCGGGAATGTTCTTTGACTCTGTGTATGAGATGACATAATTAATCAAGCAAATGTTTTCTGCAATGGAGCGCCCTTTCAAGAAGCCAGTTTGGTCGTTGTCTACTAAATTTTCCAAAACAACCTTAAGTCGAGAGGCAATCACCTTGGAAGCAATTTTGTAGTCACAGTTTAATAATGTAATGGGTCTCCAGTTTTTTAGTTCTTGTAGAGACTTGTCTTTCTTGGGTATCAAAGGAGTGATACCCCTTCTTTGCATTATAGCAAGCTTACCCTTCTGATAACTTTTGTTAAAGCAACTTACGAGGAAAGGAGAGACATCCGCCCAGAGCACTTTATAAAATTCTGCTGGGAGGCTGTCCGTTCCAGGCGATTTATCGGATTCCATTGATCTTAGAGCCTCGAAGCATTCTTTTTCAGTCATCAGTCCTTCGCATTTTTGCTTATTGATCTCATTAAGTGTAGGGTGTTCCTGACTAAAAAACAGATCGTCAGAAGATGTCACTGCGGTGTTTTTTGAAGCGTAAAGCGTACTATAAAAGCAATTGCACTCTTCTAAAATATCTAAGTCGTTCGTAACA
This sequence comes from Pavona decussata, assembly GCF_977016875.1. Taxonomy (NCBI): domain Eukaryota; kingdom Metazoa; phylum Cnidaria; class Anthozoa; order Scleractinia; family Agariciidae; genus Pavona; species Pavona decussata. The sequence continues at coordinate 2,984,354 of NW_028145638.1, forward strand.
TATGAACCGTTACTCGCCTTAATCTGCATTATTGTTTTCCTCCTACAATGCCTGTTCTCTAAATTCAAGAAATATTTGCTATTTTTCTCACCTTCATTGTACCATCTGGCCTTAGATCTAATTATGGCCCCTTTTGTTTTGTACTGCATGATACTCTCCAATTCATTTTTCTTCAATCTTATCTGTTCCTCAAGAACTTCTTTATCATTGTTTACATCCTGTTCCAATTGCCTTTCTAGGGCGGCTAACTCACGTTCAGTGTTTGCCTCTTTATTTTTCATCTTCTTCATTTTAGCTTTGGAATATTTCATTGAGGCATCTCTAATTTCAAGTTTCAACATTTCCCACAGCAACACTTCATCAACTCCTTCATCGTTTTCGTATTGGCTGACTGTTTCGGTGATTGTCGATTTGATAGCATTCACATAATCAACTTCACTCAAAAGCGCGCAATTCAATTTCCAGAAACCTGGTCCTCTGGGATTTGAATGATAGTTGATGTCAATTTTACACATCGAATGATCGGTTTTGTACCCAGGAAGAATATCAGCATTTGACATTCTTCCCGCGATACTTGAGCTAACCAAAAAGAAATCTAAACGACAATGTATTTCTGGTCTATTCCTTCTCCAGGTGTATCTTTTTTCCTCGGGGTTTAAGTCCCTCCATATGTCAGTCAGATCCAAATTATTCTGAATAGATTTAAGTTCTTTCAAGGAATTCCAGTGTGTTGTTTGCTTCCCACCCTTTTTGTCTTTTAAAATATCCAAAACCAGATTGAAATCTCCGCCGAGAATAATTTCATCGCATTTAAATGACAACATTTGTTCGCTCACTGTTTTAAAGAAAACTGGATCATCTGTATTCGGAGCGTAAATATTGCAGATATATAGTCAAGGTCAGCTCACCAACTTCCAAATCAACAATAATGTATCTGCCCTCTTTATCACAGAGCTGCCTCAAGATTTTGATGGAAAAGTTGTTATTAAAAAGAATAGCGACACCTAGTTTGTTGCTCATCAGACCACTGAATAAAGCTGAATAGCCCTATTCAGCTGCCCAATTCTCAGAAGACTTTTCCGTACAATGAACTTCTTGTAACATATAAATAGAAACATTTTTCTTTTTAAGCCAATAAAATAATTCTCTCCTTTTTTCATCATTAGCTAAGCCTCGGACATTAAGCGAAGATAAAGTTATTTTAGCCATCTATAAAGAAGTAAAGGAGAAAAAAAACTAGGTACTCCGATATTTGCATACGTCATTTGTAGGGGGGGGGGGGTGAGGGGTGGGGTTGGGGGGTGAGTTTAACAGACGTGGATCTAGACTCTCATATACTCTCATAGACTCTCATATATGTTGACATTTGCAAACATGTTACGCTCCAAAGTCTCACGACGTTACGGCCGTACCACGTAACTCAATTTACATACATCGTGTATGTCAATACTTTGACAATTGCAACCATGTTACTCTGCCAAAGTCCCACGAAGTTACGGCTAAATCTTCAGATGATAGGCCACCCTCTTATTTTTTCAAGTAAATAACTAGAGACCCATGCCTTAATTTTCTTGAGGGGGATATAAGTCAAGATGTAATCCATGCAGGTTATTTTCACGGTATCATATTGGTGCGAGCGAAAACTGAAAAAAAATTACATAAAAATAGAAATGTCATCGTAATTGCATGCAGCAAAGGAGGGAAATTTCCCCCTGTGCATCCTCGTTCAGTATAGTTCCGCTTGTAAGCACCGACATGACTACAGTGAATACCACCACTAACATGAGATTCGTTGGCTCGTGTACATTATTAAATGAATTTTTCGCGACGCGTGAATTTCGAGATTTTGAAGTGTACATCGCAGCACTTGACTTTGGCCAATTTTCTAAAGGCTTGCACGGCAAGTCACTTAATTTAATTTTCGTGACTTAATTTTCCCGTTTTCACGAAATATGCAAAATTAGAAAGTGTCACAAAAAATTTATGTGCTAAGTTTGTTTTTCGAATTGAATTGATAATTTTATCGTCAGCTGTAATTGTTTGTGCCACTGAAGTCCCAGCACATGTTACTTCAGCTTTATTTACGCACGTCCGTTGAAAATTTTAAGGACCAATCTTATCAGCGGCCAACCTCAATCTTTACTCAGTCGGACGATTCGACCATTGAAATGCCTTAATCGGCAACGGCAAATACACTAGAGCTTATTGTCTTGAGAGTTATCTCTCGAATATAAGTGATACCAGCATATTTTATTTTACTAAAAACATGTTTGTTGTTTATTTTTATGCTCCGTTTTCTATTAATGGAACTCTGATTACAAGGAAGGGAAAAACGGAAATCTGAAATTGAAAGAAATTATAAACTGAAGGCAGTGAACTTTTTTCTTTCTTTTTTCTCTGATCCTAGAGAGGATTAGAAATGAAGATTCGAAATGTAACATATGCTCAAATCCCAAATACAAACAAGAAAAGGAAAAACATTTTTTCCCTGCCCACCAAAAAAAAAAGGGGGGGGAGGTGAAGGAAGGAAACTGCTCGCTAGTTAAAGTAACGATTCAACAAACCAGTCTAGATTCCGGTTTTTCAAAAGCCACTTTGGCAAATTCATAAAAGTTAATCCAGATTATTTACAGTTACAGTTGTGTTGCAGTTTTAAGATTCCGAATTAATATGAGAGTAGAGGGTTCATATATCAAGAGCAGAACATTTGTTTGTGTAATGACAATAACGACATTTGTAATTGTATCGTGACAATAGCGACATTTAGTAGTATTGACGCTTGCTCCACTTAGTATCATTGACAAACCAGCCTAACAACCGGTTTTTCGAAGGCCATATGGTAAATGATTAACCAGGGAAAGTTAATCTAGTTTATTTGTATATATAAAGTTACAGTTTTGTTACACTTTGAAGAATCAAAACCAATATGATGTCAGTTGTATCATTTAGTCGATCCAAGATCCAAGATCTTATGAGTCTCAAACAAAAAAGCAATACAACAAACGATAGCCACCCCCCACCCCTCACCCCTCACCCCCGGAATAGACCTGCCGATTTATTCTGTTCTGGGATTTACAGTGCAGGTCAGAATTAAGCGAACCAAAACATACGCGTATGACGTGCCTACTGAAAATGGATATACAAGTC